>NC_041331.1:14591760-14859260 GCF_004354835.1 Perca flavescens
TCCTGCCAAAATATGTTAGTACGACTTCAAACAGAAGCGAGCCGTTATGTTGTCAGGGAGCGAAGATACATTATAAATATCTATATACAGTTAGAGCCAACTGTTCATGAAACTATAAACCATTTTGATCAGTGTAGGTGCGTAATTGGGTGTAACTGTTAATATCCGTCACTAGGTGGCAGTTTTGTAATGCAGTGAAATACAGGAGCCTTCAGCTAGCACTTTACAATAATGTTTAATTAAGTACCAAATTACTTCTTACATAATAAGGTGGACGTCGAAATGGATAATGCTAGCTAGCATTTGCCAATTTTTAAAGTCCAGCCTAAAATAAAATGCATATAGGCTAAATATAGTAGCATCAATTTCAACTGCAGCAGCAAGAACTGATTAACTTTTCTTTTTTAATTTTATTTACAGTATGGGGAAACAATGTGCTACATCTTCATTTAAAAAAATTTACATTGTACAGGTGCACCTCTTGCTGGTAGAATTTTTCTTTTTACAATAACATACTGTACATACATAGTTGTACAGTCCTATTTGTTTAAGTAATATCTGAAATTTGCTTTTGACATTTGTGTAATGGGTAAGATGTGCACTCTAATTGGTTAAAATTTGATTTCTTGTCTCGAGGCTATGTTTCTGTAACTGGTTGGAACAACTTTCTTTTTCAGTGCAATTCAGTTTTTACAAAATTAGATGTAGGCATTCTGATGACTCATCACACAAATATACAGGAGCTGTACTGGAGCACTTTTGTGTTTTATTTACCCAGAGTAATTTTTAATCAGTCTGTTTTAATTTTATTTATATAGCACATTTCATACATAGTAAAATGCAGCACAATGTGCTTTACATATTGTCTGATTCAATTTGACAGTGCAAACGTCAATGTTATCATTTGTAGTCCAAACAGAAAAATGTGGATGGAGCAGCAGTATACTTACTATATACTGGTATACAAAACATAGTTCTGTATAGCAAGAGAACATTCTTATATGCAGTCCCCATTTTCAAATAGAAAAAATACATTTATTTGTGAAATGTCAAAGTACAACAAAAACATCATACAAAATTATTTTGACCATACAGTTTTCTTTAATCAAAAATATAAGTAAGACCAAGGAAGAACATGGTTATGCATATGCCAATAATTTGTATAGGAAAAGCAACTTACAACATCACATAACTGTTTTCGATATATTAATATTAATTTGATACCACAAATGCATTTCAATACAAGATAGCCTACTGTAACTGTTATGTTTTATATGGATTAGATTTGAGAATAGATGCATTGTAATGAACAATAATACACAGGTAACATCACATAACAAACCACAGCTGCATGTATTGTTAGCAAATTACATCACTTAAACAATGCTATTATAGCATATAGCTAGTACAAGTATTTTTTAAATCATTTTAAAACAGTACAAGAGATCACATTTAGATGTTTTTCTTTAATATGCCATTAGGCTGTGTAATATTAAGCCAAAGACTGGTCATTTTACACCACCATAATGTAGGTATAAATTCAACTTTTTATGCATTACATTTTGCCTGAAGTCCTCAATTTAACTTTGCGTTAAGTATGGTTAAATATTTGGTGATATACAAGTCCCATGCTAGTATACTTAACTGTATCCAAATTACCCCCCAAGAGGTTACTCTGTGAGAGAGTAGCATTGCTACTTCTGCTACTTGGGCGGAGTGATTTGCTCGCTGCACCTGAGAAGCCCCTTGGTGAGGAGCACAGAGTTCGCCTGGAGTTCGCTCAGAGTTGGAGTAATAATCACTCGGCCCAAGTAGCAGTGCTTCGCCTTCTGAGAATATAGTTCCCAGTATGTATACGGTTAGAAGATGGCTGTGTCTCATGTGACCTTGTTATTTGTACACGCTGTGACTATACAAATCACAACATGTAAATAGTAAAATGTTGGCGTTATTTTGTCGATTATTGGGAGCAGTAGACTAGATGGAGCCGGTTACCTCCAGGATCTGTGCTAAGCTAGACTAGCGGTGGGTGTGTCAGACAGAGTTACGACACGCACGGAGATGAGAAGGGTATGTATGGACTTATCTAACTCTGGGGGATACGCTGAGTCCCAATAAGTCGCCATGTTCCTTTAAATGGGGAACTCCGCACCTTTTTTAGAATTCATACATGTAATTCCTATGGTCTAAGACAGTCCACAAATATTAGCAAACATGAACAACTCTTTCCCAAATATAAAAACTAGAGTGCTAAAACTCAAATTTGTGATGTTATCAAGTATAAAGTCCAGAAGTGCTCCATAGGAAATGAATTGGGAAACATGTTAAAGATGACACTAACAGCACCCAGGGGAATCTTTTTAATATATGGGTACATTTTCTGTTTCAGAACTGAGTACTACAATAGAATAAAGCTCATTTGGGTATATATAAAAAAAAAGAAAATCATTCTCTCATTCATTATCTATGGAGCAGTTCTAGACTTCATACTCGATGATCACAAGTTTGAAACTTACTGTACTTCTCTGGTTTCTGGCTTTGACAGGGAGTAGCTCATGTACACATACATTGATTCTGAATTCTTTATTGGGTGGTGTTCCCCTTTAAGTGAAGAAGTCTTTTGAAATGGCCTCTACAAAGTTGGGTGCTGACATGAGGATCCCAATAGTGCAGAGGATAGTGAAGAGGGAGAAAGCCATGAGACAAAGCCTGTCGATAACAGACGCAGCAAATTTCCACTCGTTGCACACTAACTCGTCCTCGTCTTGGTCACGGAAGCGCTTGGCAATAAAGTGCACCTCGTCCAGGATCTTGGCCAGCTCTGGTTCCACTCTGCAAGCTGAGGAGCTGTGACCTTCGGGGAGGAGCAGCTCATCCTCACCTGCTCGTCCAACCAGCCGTCCACAGAGGACCCCGGAGTCACAAGAGGTGGCAGCTGTGGAGTAGTGGATGCTCTCCAGGCCACGCATGCCAACGTAAAGCACGTTGCCGTTGGTGGAATGGGAGGCTGAAGTGCTTGCATTGAGCTCCACGCTGGTCAGGCTGTTCCGTGGAGCCTTGTTGTGACAGGCTGAACGCACTCGCTCCTCACCTGGGCGCTTCATGCGCAGGAACCAGGCGCACCAGTTCAGCAGGATCACACGGGTCTTTGAGATCAAACAGTAATGAATAAGAAACGAATGAAATAAGGGTGTTAGTAACTTTCAATAAATGCAGAATACATCAACCAAAGAACATACAGCTATCAAGCAGCAGTCTTCAGCTTTCATCCTTTATGTCTAATTTGTTGGGTTTACCACAATAACGTTCCCTTTCGCAGAAGCCAAATCTGCTTAAAGTGCTCATATCATGCTCATCGTCAGGTTCATAATTGTATTTAGAGGTTATATCAGAATAGTTTTACATGGTTTAATTTTCAAAAAACACCATATTTTTTTGTTGTACTACACATTGTTGCAGCTCCTCTTTTCACCCTGTGTGTTGCGCTCTCTGTTTTAGCTACAGAGTGAGGCATCTCACTTCTGTTCCATCTTCGTTGGGAGTTGCACATGTGCAGTAGCTAGGTAAGTACTGCTAGCCAGTCAGAAGCAGAGTATGAAAAATAAAATTTCACTTTATGAGGTTTTTTAAAATTAATATGAGTTCCCCCAGCCTGCCTATGGTCCCCCAGTGGCTAGAAATGGCAATAGGTGTAAACCGAGCCCTGGGTATCCTGCTCTGCCTTTGAGAAAAATGAAAGCTCAGATGGGTCACAGACAATGTTGTAACATGAAACAACACTCACCCACTTCGGCATCTTGCTTCCATCAGGGTCATGGTGGTGATATTGTAAGACGAGAACTGTGGCGATTACTGAGAGACCAACAATGACCATGGTAGTGGCAAAGTATTGAGCTGGGTGAAGAAGAAATAGAGGAAACAGTAAGAATGGATGCAGAAAGTTGTGTCATGCAGGTAACATTACAAGGAGACAACATGAGGATAAAATGAAATGTTTCAGTGTAAGGAAAAGGGCTCAAAAGTCCAAGAGAGCATAATTCCCTTCTTGCCTTGAGCACTCTGCTTACTTGATGTGTCAGAGAAATGCAAAGATACTTTTTCATTTTGGTTTCAAATACAGTGACTCGGATCTGTATATAAAAAAAAACTGCTTAAACTTAGTTACACTTTGATATGAGAGAACCCCTGATGAAAAATGACTACACACATTTTCACTCGCGTCTTCCCACTGATAGCAATTGACACCCATAGCGACTTCTTTTTAACTTTAGCCTGGCTTACCTATTAAAGGCACCGAGTCCGATGTGGCGGGCATAATCTCTGCAACCAGCAGCATAAAGACAGTCAGGGAGAGCAGGACTGTAATGCCTGGGAAGGAGACCAAATCTCAGTAAGAACCTCACAACAAAACTATTAGGGGAATGAAAAGTATTCAAATCACACAGACAGAACCCTGTGATTCTTTGATGTTGAAATCTGCTACAAGTATGCACAAGTTGGGTGTTATATGGCAGTCAAAAAACGTCCATCCTTAAAATATATACATATACTGTATACTGAGAGGCTAATGCCTCAACGCAGAGGTCCAGGGTTCGAGTCCGACCTGTGACAATTTCCTGCATGTCTTCCCCCTCTCTCTCCCCTTTCTCACCTAGCTGTCCTAACGATCAAAGGTGGAAAAGCTCACAAAAAAAATATTCAAAAGATTAAGTGCGCTAGTTGTGCGAGTGTTTCCAGTTGCATTATACTGTATTTGTAATCCCTTATATTATCATGCTAATTCAGCTTTGTTTCAAATGTATGCTCCTCTTCCACAATGGGGTACTATAGCAGAATGTGAAGGAGGATTCCCCAAAATTAGAATTGCAGAGCTGTTGAAGCTTATAATGTGTCACAGTCACAGACTACGCTACCTGAGAAGTACAAGCACAGAAAGACAAACAGGTTTCTTCAAAATGCCAGAGCAGAGTTTTCACTAATGGGCTGACAACGCTAAGCCACTGGCTCTTTGGCTGTCTTACTAGACTGAACTTCTTAGCAGGATTTAAGAGTCATATAATTAACTGCAGGCATGCTGATATACATTTGACACCTCTGAAAAACATGTAACAGCTGCCTTTATTGTTTTCTTATATATTCTTATGGCTGTGGACCTAGGATGGGCATGTGAATCCTTTCAAATGAGTGGTTATCATATAACTAATACTGAATTTTAAAGAGATTAATATGTAAGGTTTAGTTAACTTAAATTCTAAAATTCATACAGTATATTTCTACTTTTATATTAGTACTAGTATATTAGATTTTTGCTCAAAGTATTTAAGAATTACATCCAAATAACGCAAACGCAACAAACAGAAATAATGCTTCTGTTACTCCCGATAATCTAAATCTGGATAATTAGGAACTATTTTCAACTAGAAGTAGAAAATATTAAAAACTGTTTTTAGAAAATGTTGCTGATCTGTCTTTTGAAGGTTATTTTAAATGCAACGAGCGACACAAACTTTCGGTTTATCTGCATTGTACAGTGATGCAGGCAGATGTTGCAAATGTGAAAATGTCTAAAACCTCTGCAAATAAAGTCTTTACTATATGCAAAGCTAGATACCACACGGGGAAATATGTTTTTTGCTTTGTGATTTGGATGAACCGACAACTTCTATGAAAAATAAAACATGAACACAGTATGATAAATCTTCTAATATAAAAAACCCTTTACAACACAAAAATGCAGACTATGAGAGTAAAGATTCCCACACAATAGTATTCCAATATACTGTATGTGAACTATTTGTGCATTTTGCAAACATAATTCTCACGACAGTCCAATTTTATTGAAATTGAATCTGGGAATGAATGCTGCCATGAATACTCATTTCTCAATTAGTGTTCATTCATTCTCAAATAATAATGTCAACGCGTGGCTTATATGGGATATGGGTTGATATACGGACTTCATATACAGTAGATCTGTTAGCACATGAGCCCACACACACACACACACACACACACACAGTTTACGTAGGGAATATAACTCATGACGTGCCTGATGTGTGCTATGAACTACAGTATAAAAAAACCTTTCAAACACATTTAAGGAGCATTACGATCTACATAACAGCATATTATACTTGGCATGAGCAATTCTTATTTCCTCTATCTGTCTGTAAGCTAAAAAAGATCAGGAGGAATGCACACTTGTACACAAACACACACACACACACACACACACACACACACACACACACACACACACACACACACACACATCTGGCTCTAATGCACTGGTAACGACAGAATCCAGCTGTAATGCAGGAACCTTATGATTTGAAGAAGGCACAAACTGCATAAATCTACACTCCCACTCCCACATACAGTACACACACACACACACGCGCACACACACACACACACACGCATCAGGCATGCACACAAACACACTGCCTCCAAGCCTGTGTAATTTATGCATGGAATTGGCTCATATATTCAAGTCAACTGTAACAATTGAGATAAGATTAAACCGGTTTCTCGACCCACTGACAGAAGAGTCAGTCACTCAGTGCTGATTATCAGATCCCTTCACAAGGCCACAGAGGAAGTGGATTAATGAAAAACCATAGTTTTTCACAGAATGGCTGATTACCCGGGAGACAAATGGGCTAGGCTATAAATGTATTGTTGATGGAGAAACATTTGGAGAATAATACAAAGGTTGGCTCAGTGTCAAAACCACTTGGGCTGTAAAAGATTTAATTTGATTATCTCATTTGTTTTCAGCTATGTTCTTTGACCTTCAATAAAACACAGTCAAGTCAACATAGCAGGAAGCCATGCGGTCCGTGAACATTTTATTGCTATCGTTCAAGAGTTGTGTTATATTTGCAATAAAGGTGTCGGGTAAAAATAAATAAGTAAATGCATTACACCTCACTTTGTCACTCATAAACAAGAAGAGTCAACATCCGGAAACTATTTCATGGGTCAGACGTGGGGAAAAAAAATTGATATGGGGCAACATATCAACTCTTATGTTAAGTCAGAATCTGAGCGACTCTGTGTTTAAAGCAGAGCTGGACAAATATATCAAATAGGCTGAACACCTACACATTATATTACCAATGCCAGTATAGTATTGGATTGTACAGTATCTGTGTGTGAGGTAGGTGTAAGTTGGTATTGATTGGAAGTTGAGTGAGAGGTGCAGAAAGGCAGTCAGTCAAACTCAAATCTTCTTATAAGGCTAGTAAAAAAAAAAACGTATCGAGGCATGTTTCTGATTCATATGGACTACAAATTTGAAACATTGCTCCCCAGCAGCAGCCACAGAGGTGGGCCTACCGAAAGAAATGGATCTCTGCTTTGGCATGCAATGATTAGGAAGTAATGCAGCTAAGAAAACACTGCACATGCAGTAGAATTCAGAATTTTCTCATTAACTGGTACATGTAATCCAGTGACAAAATTGCATATCGGCGGGGATCTTTCCCTCCCAAATATTCAAATATGCTCAAATATTGTAATATATTCATATATTATAAATACTGCCCTGTTGTGTGTGTTGTGTGTGTATTCCCAACCCAGTGAGATCTTCTCCCCAGAGTCAGCAGGCAGAAGGAAGACGAGGAGGGCCAGAGTGGAGATCAGCACACACGGAATGAGCAGGTTGAGGCCGTAGTAGAGGGTCCGTCTCCGCATCACCAAGGTGAAGGTGACGTCAGGGTACGGCTCCTCGCAGCAGGCATAGAAACGCTCGTTCTTCCGTCCTGGAACCTCTGTGAGACAACCAAAACAACACAGTCTACTCTGGCTGGCAGAAATGGAGTGAAAAGTTATTGGGAAATCATCATTTTGAATTTTGAATATCAATCCTCTTGCACTTCACACCCCCCCCGGCCCCCTCCTACCAACAAGGTCCCACTCTCCGTTGGCGATGTAGCCGGTGATATCCGCCTCCAACATCTTCAAGTCCAGAGACCAGCCCCCGTATGTCCAGGAGCCAAACTTCAGGTCACATCTCTGGACATCAAAGGGGAACCAGCGCACATCGATGTAGCAGGTGCTCTTGAAGATCCCTGTTATGGTGATAAACATGAAAATACTTGCATTGATATGTACTATACTTCAGGATACTGAAGAGAGTGACAGAAACGGATGGGGTGACATTTCGAGCTCTGATAGAGAATCAAGAACTCTGGATGAAGAAAGCAGAGGGACGTTTTAAAAAAAAATGACAGCGCCCAACAGCTATATAGGCAGCAAGAGAGATATGGAGACCAAGTGCCATCCATCCTAAGGAGAGTAAAAAAATCCAATATGGCAATGAGATGAAAGAGGCCGGTAAGCCTTCAGGAGAGGCAGGCACCAAACAAATTTACATCCATACTTAAGAAAGATATGAGACGTCAGCAGTAAACAAGGTCTCTCGCCTCTCTCTCAGTGCCAAGAAGATGATAAACCTCAGCAGGGACTGAATACAGATGGGGAGCAGGAAATACAATGAGCCCAGTGACAAAGACAAGTTATCAGGAAATTATTTGGAATGTAAATGACTCAAAACACATTGATATAAAGTCAAAGTCAAGGAATTTACAGTACATTGTATAGAATACAAACAAATATACAAATATAGTAGCCTTCTAGTACAGTGCCCATTGAAAACATGCCTGTACGGAATGGGCCGATTGCTTGGCATCCTGTATTGTGCTGTACTTTCATGAATGTACCTTAGTACATTTTCTCAAATACTGCACCGTACAACTCTAAGGTGCATGTACACTTCTTTATTTATAATTTTTTATCACTACCATTTTATGCTACTTTACTCTTAAACTCCAGTGCAGTTCAGAGGCAAATATTGTAATTTTTGCTCCACTTTATTTGACAGCTCTAATTACTTTGCAGATTTAGATTAGTATTACAAAATATAATCAAATAATACATTATGTATTATTATAGATTAAGCTAGCCAGCAGTATATAAAATAATTAAGCCCCACCTTTACTAGCCACATTAAAGTGATTACCACATGAATGCATCACTACTTATAATTCAGTAATATACTATATATCATTCTGCATGAGTATTTTTACTTTTAGTATATTTTATGCTGATACTTTTGTACTTTGTATTTTTACAAGAAGTACTTCAGTAAAAGATCTATACATCAGTTTATTTTTTTTGTTTTCTTAATTCCCTCTACCACAGCTACACAAAACCGCAGACAGCAAGGTGAAGACGTGCTGGAGTCAGTCCAGAGCCCTGAAGCATCGCCCTCGCTGTAATTCAAAGTTTATTAATATTGAACGTATTGCAGATCAGTAATCAATAAATTTTTTTAAGTACATAATTAAATATGCAATACTCCTAAATCGCCCATGCAATAAGGAACCATAACCCAACATTATGCATTAACATTAATTAATCAGGCCTAGTAAATATTTTCAGACAGATAGTGCTGTTTGTTGTGTGTGAGCCAGGGGCTGCATGTGTTGTGTGTGCGGTACTGAAACGGAGCGGAGATCTAAAGATTTAAGGTTTAAGGAAAAAGGTTTCTTGCCTTCTTGCTTTTGTGGATGATAAATCCCCCAAAAATTGCCTCTGCTAATTTGTTATGCTAGTGCTCTCTGATTAAAGGGATCATTTTCACTTTTTAACATGCACCCTTTCATGCGGTCATCACCCCTTCGTGTGACAGATGGACAGACAGAGACTTCTGGATAGTGAGATTCTTGAGACAAAGGATTGACATCATCCTCTGGACATGCGCTGGTCAGTTCACGCGTGCCAAACTAATGAAACCCAAGTTGTTAAACATCTGTTTCTCCCATGCACAGGGACCCTTCCTCTAGTAATTCTGGGGCCCCTCTGCCAGAAATACCAATCTGCAAGCCAGGGACTATCACTAATGTTTCACTTAAATGATAAGCTTATAGGTTTGTGTTTATTTACCTTCATATCTGCAATCCGGTAATCATTTGATGCAGTTGTTTTGAGCTCAAGTGCCGAGTGACTGTTTTGGGCCAATATGGCATTCAATGAGTATTCATTTGGAACGAAGTGGAGAGGCAGTTTGCTTCAGAGGCAATCAATCCAGAAGAAATTCAATGATTGGGCTATTTACGGTGGTATCGATTAAGATGCTGAGGCAAGGCAGTCCGTCTCTTCTGCGTGGTCAGAGAAAAAAAGGGGGGGAGAAGAGCTTGCCAGGGAGAGCAGTAATCACCAGCTGTGACAGGCCTTCTGTTTCAATATATTCCCATGCATGTGTGTGTGTGTGTGTGTGTGTGTGTGTGTGTGTGTCCTTTAAGACCACATAATCTGGCAGTAGTGGATCAGAAGGGGCTTGTTCACTAACAGAGTGTGATAGTGATGAATCGTTTGGAGCATGTGACATTAAATTACTGCTACTGGGATAAGAACATTTAAAACACAAAGTGATTATAGCACACAAGTTAGACAATTTGGTGAAAATACCCTTATTGGCTTTCCCACTCAAGGATTAGATGAGAACATGAACACCACTCTCATATCTCTCCGTTAAATATGAAGCAGTCGTTTTGGTTAGCTCAGCTTAGCTTAGCATAAAGACTGGAAATGAGGGGGAAAACCAGCAGGCTAGCTGTTTCACCCGTTTTGACTTTTAATGCTAAGCTAAAACCAAGCTAAGACATGAGAGGTGTTTGTCCAACTCTCGGCAAGAAGGCGAACACACATAGTTCCTAAAATATGAACCAACCTGAAAAGTGTTATTCAAGCAACTTTTTGACATAATGAACCAGCATTTTGGATGGATTTCTGCCAAGACTAATTATGCTGATAGCTTTAGGGAGTTAATTCGAAGATCTCGTTCATGAAAACTCAGCAGCAGCTGCTGTTTTCTCACTAAACCTTAGAGGAAATCCCCAATAAAAACACAGCATAATGTTTATACAGCACAATAATAGGAGCTTGCTTGAGTATACATTTTACAAAAATCGAGAGGTTGATAATTTGATAAATGTGCATCTGACAGGAGCTAAAAGCTTTTATGTGCAAATTAATTTTTTTTCATGTTTTTTATGAAAACATGACCATTAATCAGAGCGCTGTCAGCTATTTGATTATGGTTTGATATTTGCATATCATATATGATAAAATAATGATACCTTATTGTCCCTTGAAATCTGGTGTCTTGATTTATGTAACATTAGGCAAAGGTTTTGATGCAGGGAAAACTTCATTGGGGGGCTAGCACTGAGGATCAAACAATTTTATTGGGAGGGCCAGATATGGCCGACCACTGCTGTACAGAAAGGATGAATGAATCTGTGCAATCTACTCAACTCCAAACAAAAAAAACTCTCAGTAGTGGTACCACCACTGAGAGTACGTTCAAGGGGGTAAGCGAGCATCCGGAAAGCGTACCTACTATGGGGAGATTCTGAGGCTAACAAGCCATCACCTTCCGCTAGCGTTCCATTGGCTCCCATTCATTTTGGCGTCACTTTGACAGCGAATAACTTTACATCTGAAGCGTTTGAAGGCTCTATTTGTCCATTGTTTATTTCTAAAGAAACACGATAATGTATAAAAGGCTCCATTACCGTGTAGCTCACGTTATGGCTCTGTAGCAAACGGTTTTGTAAAAATAGGCTAACGATTGTGTCATAACCACGCAAATTTCTGTCGCACAGTAGAGAAATTACTGTATAGTCAGGAGAAGTTCGCAGGCAATCGGGGGACGTGGACGCATTCAGTCAAGAGAGAAGCCCATAGAGAGTACATGAAAGCATCGGAACAAAATATTTCCGAGAACGTTTTGATGGACCAGAAATACTTCGGTATGTGGCAAATGAATTCATATGAAGTAACATTTATCCACTGGACAACTAGGATATTTTAAGAAAAGTATATGTTGTTAAATAATGATGTAGGGGTAACGAGGTATACCTATATTCACGATGGGATGAGGAAATTATACAGGCAATGGAAAAAACCCATCTCAATCTCCGTCTCTGCAAGATTTGGAATGATTTATTCTTCGCACAACTACTAGACTTACAAATTTCAGACAGGTTGCTCACGTCACATCTAAGTCGTCAAACTCAGTTGGAGGCTGCGCAGTAACGCTCAGCCATCACCGGAAAAGTGCTTCTAATTGACTTCACTGGATGAAGTCGAAGTCTATGGCGTCGCTGTGTCCATTTCTTTCACTGTCAAGCCAAGACACACACACCAGATGGCCGACCGTCGACAGAAAAGCCAGTCGACATGATCAGTCGGGTCCCCGAGGTCCAAAAAACTGTCTCCGAACACACTGAGGCACAATACGTCTCCATAGCAGCAGGCGGCGCTACTCTGTATTGTTGCCCAAGAAATGAAAACTGGCAGCTGATTGGACGAACGCGTCACATGGGTTTGTTTTCTCCGGAAATTCAAAGCCAGACTGTCAAGGCGGCTCGTTCTAAAATAGTTCACTGAAACATGTTTCTGAAAACATTTTAAGCGAGAAATAGGCCATGCAGTTCCTGAATCTGTCTTCATTTCAGATCAACAAAGGTCAGTTAAAAAGATTTTCGTCAGATTTTAAGAGACTCTAGTCAGGCTCATTTCGCTCGCCATTTCCGGGTGAGTCCCGACTGCCCTGCCTCCGACTGAACATGTCAGGTCGGCCAAAATGAACGCCGACAGCCCCCCAGACTGACGACGGCACGGGACACACTGAACAGACTCGAGTCACTGACCTTGCCAGACTGTCCAACGGCCGATTATTGGCCCTGTGTGTCCCGGCCTTATGAGTTTAATGAGACAATATCTGTAGCACACAATAATAGTTAACACCCTTAAAGCTGCAGTGGAAGAAAGCAAACCAACGCCAGAATGACCTCTCCCTCTCCTTTGTGTCGCACTGCATGCACAGAACAGCCAATAGGAACGCTCTCTCTCTCTGAAATGACCTGTTATTGGCCAAAGTCTCCCTTCACAAACTAGATTATCTAAAGTGTGAATACAGAGCCAAGAGGAGGTGCAGGAGTGTATTTTTCTTTCAGACCACTTGAATTATAATATCCTGAAATATTATTATGGAATTATTGCCCAATGACGCCAAAAATAAAGTGCCTAACACAGCTTTAATAATGTGCAGCAACTAATGTTGCAGTGTGGATGTTTAAATTGCCTGTGCTCAGCTAATACCTGTATCCAATAGACAGGTTCCAAGCGTGGACTTACATCTTGCTTTACCACACTGCTAGGCATATAGAAATACGTATCATAAAAACATTATGGAAATCTAGATAGATTCATTTCTTTATTTAGTTCGTATGTTCAATTATCTTGATATCCAGCTTGGGGGCGCCATCATATTTTTGCTTGTTTGTTTTTCTCTCACTTATTGTTTATTTATTTTTTATTATTATTATATGCAACTGATGTTATTATTATCATGAACTCAAAACGTTAATATAAAAATATAAATGGTTTTTACCTGGAGGTAAGTAGGTACAGGTGCCCGACGAGTCAACCAAAATGTTGGTGTGGAAAGTAGCATCAAATCTTTCATCAGCACTGTGGACAACATGGAGCTACATCAGTGTTTGTCACTGCAGAGTTATCTGTAAGTAAAGTACAGCTTCAGAGGAAAACATTTGAACAAATACACTAATATAACCTTTGCAAGAACCGCTATTAATTATAGGGATGCAACATACATTTTGGAGGAGCCACAAACAGCGAGCGGAAAAAAAAAACTGGTGAAAAAATACAAATATTTCTCTAACTAACTCATACAGCAGCAGGTACACAGCACACCAGGAGTCACAACTGATGCAACATTTCCCTGGAGATGGTTATTCAGTGGTTACCCTCATTCTCCCCTGCTACCCACAATTCACTCCCTCTAAATGAACTCCCCAGAGCTTGAGGCATGGTTGAGCTGAAGTTGAAAGGCAAAAAAAAAAAAAAAAAAAAAAAAAACTTTGTCTAATTCAAAGAGTCTCAAATCAAGGCTTTACTCAGAGGGACAAAGACAAATGAAGTACAATGCTTTATACCCTCATTAGTCAATGGGAGACTGAGAGCCTCTAATGTGATTTGTTCAGATCTTTCTTTTAAAGATTGATAATGGTGTATAATAATTGGTAATCTAGCCTCTTCCATTAGGGACATATAACAAATTGCTTTTTCCCCCATGATTTTTATACGTTTATTCATTTGTCTAAATAATTTATTGCTCCGAAGCTCTCGTCTAGACTGTACTGAACTACTACTACTACTTAAGTTGCAGAGCTCCACTTACCTCATAGTGTATCGGTGCTGTCTGAAAACCAGCTTACCTGTCATCAGCAAAATCCGTATTAGTGTGACATTGTTTTATTTGTAGTACCATTTCTGATTAACCTTTAACATATTGATCTTCCACGCTGGTACCAGATATAAATGCTTAGTTTTGAAAATGAGAGATATCCCAATTTCTTGTTCCTAAAGGAACTAGCTTAAAGTTTGTTTTGTGCAATAGTGGGGTTTATTTATCTTTAATTCTTTTGCTTGTGGGTCTCTCTCTGCGGGATATTCTGAATACATTCTGAGAAAATATGAGGTCTGATACTGTGCAGACCTCAAGAACAAGAAAGCCTGAATATTTCAGCATATTCTGACATGTAGCCACCGGAGTATATTTATTTTATTCAGTTGGCTTTTATGTTTTGGTGGGCTCAAGGTAATTTTCCACTCTGGTGTAAAATTGATTCTGAATTCTATTCTATTTTATTTGGGATTTATTTTAAAGGAAATTAAGCAAATATGTGCTCTCCTCTTTAAAACAGTACACAGTGTCTAAAAGTTGGCTCATTTGTAGGTGAGATGTAAAAAAACTTAAATTAGGCTAATAATTTAAAGCAATAATTACTTGTGTGTTAGTTGGGCCATTAATATAAAAGCACATACTTTAAATTAAAGTTGGACCTTAAAATTGATGCAATGGGTCTGATGCAAGAACATTTTCATTTTCTTATCCAAAGCCTCTCGTACTTTGTACCCTGAAGTTCAATCATACAAGTGTTCCAAGTCAGATTCAGTAAAAAAAAAAAAACTCTTTTAATTTAATTGCTCATTTTAACTTGATGATTGCCACCTGCTCATGAAGAGGTGCACATTCGTGAGATTTGATCATTTGCTAAATCTAAGGCTTCCTGTTCGGCTCCATTTGTGGCGTTTCACTCACAAAACATGTCCCCTAAGAGCAAAAAGAACACACGGGGCTTCATGTCCTCCTGTCAGAAATCAGCAGATGGAAACACTCGGCTGTGTCAGTAGTAGTAGAATTAGGGGACCCAAAATAGACATGAAGTTAGAGGCCTAAACCATTTCAAGCAAAGCGGACCTTACATTTGAGGTGCTCAAGGGGAAAGTTTTATTTAAAGGTCCAATATGTAATATTTGTACTGTAATAAATCCAAAAATGACACCAATGCCTCATCAGATATTAAGGAAACATGTTAAACTGAAATACTATCTTTTCTGACAACAATGCTAATTTCAGTATTTTTTCTTTTTGAAATTTACATTCCGTGACGGAATTTATATTTATGTTTTGGTCTGTGTGTTGTTATCAACGGCCCAGTTTGACAGGCAGGCCGGGTTGCCAGATATACCTGTAAAAACGTAAACCCAGCGCGCTACAGCTGTAACGGTAGTACAGCCATGAAAGCAGCAAACAAACAAACAAACAGGATCAACGGAGATAGATTCTACATGACATAAAAAAAAGAAAACAGCATGTTTCTAACAGTTGCGTGACCAGAGACGTAACAAACCCCTGGTAAATATTGGAGATGTATTTGAAAGATGGAGACAGCTTAGATCCCAAAAGGACGCAGAGTTGGCTTATTTTCTCCTGAACCGGTAAGCATTAGCTCCACGCTAATTTATCACAGCTACTAGGGATGGGCATTTTTTGTCATTTCAACATTTGTGTACTCACATTGAATTATATAGCTAGAGTAACCGAGTTGGTTACTCGCAAAAACAATTGAGACATAGCCAGTGAAGTGATCCCGACTGGTCCTGGCTAACGCCGCCATGCTAACCCTGCTAACTGTTAACGTTACCGGGAGGACCAGGCAAGCGGCCCATGGCTGTTTACAGCGTGTAGCCTCTTCAGCGGCTGGAGCCGACCACGGTGAGTTATTTTAAGCCACAAGAGGGGGGCTGTAAATCGGAAAGAGAGGACTATGAGTTTGCAGTGTGTTTAGCGATTGTTGCCGTAATTCTAAGCCAATAAAGTGTGTTCCGTCGGCAAGGTAGTGGTATTTTTAGCGTTTCGTATTGTAATTCTAAGCCGAGGAAGTGTGCCTGACTGGCGTGTGGAGAGGACAGTGAGGTTGTTGTGTTTTTAGCGGTTCATACTGTAATTTTAAGCCGAAAAAAGTGTGTCTGTCAGTTGGTTACAGAGCTCCACGTGAGCACGGGCTCATCTAACGTTAGCTACTCGGCTGTGCTGTGGAGTAATGTCTGGCTATGTGAGACTAGCATCTAACGTTAGCTACTCCGCTGTGCTGTGGAGTAATGTCTGGCTATGTGAGACTAGCATCTACCGTTAGCTACTCTGCTGTGCTGTGGAGTAATGTCTGGCTATGTGAGAAAAGCGTCCAGCTACATTGTTGTGAATGCTGCGGTCTCAGCCTGGCAACCCCCGTGAACTTAGAGTCTGGGCAGGAGGGGGCGGGGGAAACGACTCTCCAGTATTTTGAATTGGTAGTGCAGTAACTATTTTAACCGCTAGCTGCCAGTATTACACACAATATTACATATTGCACCTTTAATTATTACATTTTTCTCATTTTGATCGAATTCAGTTGCATATTTAAAATACAAATGAATCCACAATGCATTTAATTATTAAAGCAAACAGTTGTATTTATTTATTTTACAGGTATCTGTGCATGATTACTCGTAACGTTTGTTTATACAATATAATAAAAATTGTGAATGCCTAAATCACATGTACATGCCACTTATGACTGATTCTATTTGTAGCAATGTGGTTTTTGCATATTTTTCTATTTCTCAGAAAATCATTTCTGCTATGTTTAATGTATTACTGTAGGTGCCATTGTTACAATCTTGTTTTTAGCTTTGGAACACAAAAACCCCAAAATACATTAGCCCTGCTGACATCCACCTCCATTATATTGTGCAAAGCATGCATGCTGAGTCTGACACCATGCATAACCAATTACAGTGCTGATCTGTCCTTACAATACCTACCTGTTATACAGCAGAATGTCTGGCTTCCAAATGAGATGGTCAGGAAATCTAACATTGGTCACACCTCCATACTCTGATGTATTCCACCGCAGGTAGTGATCATCCCACTGCTGTGGGATGCAGAAACATAATGTACATGTTAAACATACCTTTTAAACCTGTGTTTGGTTAGCCTTGTTTAAAAGCTCAACCTGGAATTTACTTTAAGACTAATGTATTTATTAGTGACACTGTAATGGGTACAATAAATGTATGTGACAGCAGCTGTGGGTGACACTATGCATTGACATGCTACAAGAATTGAGTTCAATCCCTGTGCCAGATTTCAGTGACATCTGTGGAGGAATATGATTTTTGGATTTCAAAGGGACACTGTTTTTTTTTTTTTTGCTATTCCAATAGTACTAAGTTGACAGCATTGTATTACTGTAAAATGCTAGAGTCTCAAACCAAATGTATAAATCAGCTACAGGTTGTAGATTTTCTAAAAATGTCAGAATGTCTTACTGCATCCGGTCGCATTTTGCAATATATGCACGCCAGGCTGCTATTCTGACCCACAGTCATGCGTAGCGTATTTATGAGCAATAGGGTCAAAATTGCCAGTGCAATGTGACAAATTACAGTATGTCCCAATTGTGTGCATACTGCATGCAACACATACACATACGGTGGAAAATAATAGTAAACAGAAATGGCATGTCGGAAATGCAATGCGCCGTGACGTGACGTATGGACAATTACTCCAATATCACAGAGTACCATTTTTTCATAACACACAATCTTTGACTGACATGTTTTACTTATTATACTTATTATTTAAAGTGCCACTGCACAATTTGTGTAAATGAAATCACAAGTAGAAGGCTTTATGTTTTACCATATCTGACTCTTTGGAAAAAACAAGCATAAAACCCATTCAGGCCCACAGCAGATGTGCGCACATGATGACTAGCTAAATGCTACAGCTGGCTGATATGTTTTTATTTTATTTATTTTTTACATATTGATAAAAGATTTTAATATGGATTTGTGTACTTAGATCCATAATACATTTTTAATCAGTTCAAACCATCATGGTATTCAAATAATGGCTGTGGGCAGAATGAAGAAATGTAAAGGTCAGTCACTAATAAAGGCTGAGTAAAACACATTAATTGAGGTTGGAATCACCTGCATAGCTCATGGTAACTTCATTATAAAGTGCCTTTCCACATTCATATAATCCTCACCAACATGCTGCTCTTTTTACCAGAAATACTACAGGAATATTTAAGCATTGGAAATTTGCAATTGCTATAAATGTTGTTCTGCTGTACATTGGAGATATGTTGCACAAATGACGTAAGCATCTGTCCCTATTCAAATAAACATGAAAACATGACCCGCTTTCTTGCGGTAGAGAGTGGTATCAATCTTCTTGGCTTACTCTTGGCAAGAAAGCAGAATGAAACTATTCCAATAAGCTACTTTTAATGATGGCCCAGGAGAGGGCACCATGGTAAAAAGAAAAAGTAGGCTTATGGGCAAAAAAAATAATACTATAATCACTCAGTTGTCTTAACAAAGCAATAATATGATGTGCTCTAAAAATGCTATAATTCAGTGTATATATTGTTTTTTAACTATCCTGAAATCATATATTAACTACTCCCTGGCAAGCATGATGAGTGTGTAATCTTGAAGAACCATCTTTAATGTCTCAAAGTGACTTTCAGTCATGATCATCTTTAGGTCACCACAGGTAGCAGATCAGCGTAACAAACAATAAAAACTGTGAATTCTGTCTGCGTTATCTTGTGTTTGAGAGCCGAAGTTGATTGTGCAGGGTGTGGCGTGAGAGAGATTGAGTGAGAGTGCTGCTGCGATTCCACGGGGTGATTTAAAACAGACCAAAGAGCCTTGATACAGATTGCTGACGTTGCAGCAGCACTAGTGTCATACAATGGACAGGCTGCTATAAAACATCTTAATGCATGGGGGAGAAATGGGTGCATTGCCCCTGTGGAAGGTGAAAGGGAAAAGACTGGGTTCCAGTAGATGTGATAAACAAGACTGCCAGACAATAACTAAACGTTTATTGTGATTAGATGAACAAACCATATACCAGGTTAAAGGCTAAAGTTTAAGGTAAAGTTTGACATTGAGAAGAAAATGTTTATTCACTTTCTTGCAAAAATTAGATGGGAAGATCGGTGGACCTCATGGGACCTTAAAGGTGCACTATGAGTTCCTGCATGGTCACTTCTGTTGACGTTCCGAGTAAATTTCAAACAAAACAGAGCAAGCTCGCCCCTCCCCCCATGTTTCCATAAATGTCACTAACCCCCACCCCTCCCCCCAACCATCTTGTGATTGGCTGAAGTGGTTTGTTGTATTTTGGTGCACAGGTTGTGCCTCTAGTGTTTGTTTGAAGTTTACGACCCCTGTGTTGTCTCCCGAGACCGGGCTTTTTCACAGTGTATTCAGGGGGCAGGCAGCTAGCGGATCAAGGAGAGATGCCTACAATTTGACAAAAATGAAATTGCGCCGAAACCATGCAGGAACTCATAGTGCACCTTTAATTTGGAAAAAATATGAACGGTAGTGAACGGGGAGAGGCAAATTATTTTTTGATCCCGTTTGAATTGAACCATGGATTACAAATATGATGTTCTTCAATTTAAAAGATAATTTTTCAACCGAAGAAAGTCTCAGTTAGCCGTAGGTATGTCATATGACCATTTAGTTTTGTGTGAAACCGCTCAGTGATCTACATCTCTTGTCTCACGCAATTTACGTCACCTAGCTTGATGCTCAACTTGCCCGCTAGCTAGCGAGCTTAGCTCTGTTCCACAACACATGTAACGTTATCTTACCTGATGTATTATATTTTTTTATTTTTATTTTATTTAAGTGTTTTCAGCAGATAAGCAAAAGAACAAGCAAGATCCTCTGCTCATTAGAGTAACGTTACATCCCCAGTACAATACACACAGACATCGTAGCTTCAGCGAGACCTCATCCATGCAACTTTGAAGTGTGTAGTCTTTCCTAATTAGTCTTATACTGCAACAGTTTAACAATAAACTGAGACTTTCTTGACTTGCGAAATCATGTATTAAACTGATGAACATCATATGTGTAATTCATGGCTCAACTGAAACGGGATAAAAAAATTATTTGTCTTTCCCCGTTCACTCCCATTCATATTTTTTCCGAGAGATAGGTCCCATGGACTGGAAGTAGAAGGGCGTGACTTCGGCTCTTTATACCACTCTCATGTCTGTAAATATGAACTTACAGCCAGCTGCCAGTTAGCTTAGCTTATCGTAAACATAAAGACTAGAAACAGCAAGCCTTGCTCTTTCCAAAGTTAACAAAGTTCACATACCAGCACCTCTAAAGCTCACTTATTAACATGTTATATCTTGTCCTAATCTTACATAAATGTGGAAAAAATGACAATTTGTGTTTTTTGGGCAGCTCATGTTCCTCACTTCCCGGAGTCTTGTCTGCACATAACCTCTGAAAACCACAAACAAAGAGGTTATAATAATTTCCATTTAAATTAACAATACTTTTAGCGTGTACAGAGCCAAAACATTTTGTGTGTAAATTGGTAAATTATGTCTTTATTTCAACCAAACCAGAGTGGCGATTGTTAGAAAAGTGGAAAAACAAACCAAGACGGCTTTTCGTAGTTTTATTTTGTGTCTGTCAACTTTGAATGAAGTGTATTTTACGATGATAAAATTACTGTTAATTTACATGGAGTCTGGTGGGTTTAGCAATAGCAATTTTGTGGATGTTTTTATGTTTAAAAAAGGATCTTACTCTTTAACAGAACGGCCGCCCTCTGTGGGAATCCTTTTCATAATGTTATCAGTGACAAAACAAGCACTTGCCCAACAATTTACTGTAGGCCTACATTGTAGCTTATTTTGCTGACTGCCGAGTGCAGTGATCTTGCTTAAATGTTTTGCAATTAATGCAACAATACCTTGTAAAATTAATCATGCTTAGTTATACCATGCAGCTCCCATAAACTTTGCTACGTTTTTATTTTATTTTGTTGTCCTTTTAACTTTATTCTCAAAGCACGTATGGCGTATGGCAGAGATAAACTCAAACATTGGAGAAGGAAGCCCGAGGATTGGATTAAGTTTAGCAGACATAGAGAATATCACTGCCCACGTCATCTTTCGACCACACAGCCAGCGGAACGCCACCAAAGGCGGTGTGACCCAGCGATGGGAGATCATAGACTGTTGTGCGGTGCCCATTTCGCAGAAACCTGGCTCCTGGATTGGGCTGCTGCACTTGACAGGTGGACTGCGTTCCACACCGACAGAGCATAGGACTCGGTGGGATGAGGGGAGGCGGACTCTTTACATTATTTAACGTTACATCAGCAATGCTTGGTGCTCAAATTCAAGTTGATGGACAATATTCAGATGTCAAATTTTGAATATTAAAATACGAGCCATATCTCCCCAACTACTACTAGAACTGCATTTTGTTGTGCAAAAATGAAAATAAATGGAACTTGAGCCTGATTTGACAGGTGTATTTTGAAATGAATAATAATTTGAATAATATTTGTCATGGAAAAGGTCTCTTCGAGGCAATCAGACATTAGAGTGGCTTTTACTGGAATAAAGGTCTATGCTAAAACCGAGTTTATATAGAAAACGTGTAGCATGTTAGCAATGTTGCCAAGCCAGTTTGACAAGTTCAGTCTGGCTTCAATTTCAGCTTTTCGTTAAGACTACCTTTCACTATTATGACTACAAACAGGTAAAAAGAAGAAAAGGGAAGGCATTTAGATTAGATGACTGCTGACTGATGTTGTTTAGCAGCAGTTTTAAACAGATTAATCCCTTCTTGTGAGTAGGAATGGTATATTTTATGTATTTCATTATTATTATGTATTATATTAATGCATACACTTCAGTTCATTCCAAAAGGGCGGCGACTGTGCAACTGCATGCAGATGTTGTATTGGCGACTGAATGGATTGTCACCACTTATTAATATAACCTCTTTGCCACAAAGGTGTAACCAGTCTCTCTCCCAGTGCATACTCAGATAGACTCCAGAATATTGGGACCAAAAACAGGATAAGTAGTTACAAAAAATTGATGGATTTATTATGAAAAATAGAGAGTGCATATTTGCTTTATTTCCTATAAAAATAAAGAATGTGAAAGGGAAAAGACTGGGTTCCAGTATGTGATAAATGAAACTGTCAGACAATAACTAAACTTGTATTGTGATTAGATGAACAAATTGCATATAAGTAATATATAACATATATAATATTAGTAATAAAATGTAGTATGTGGCTAAGTGTAGCCAGGTGCGGTTTAGCTTTTGTGACTTTACATACATTGTAAAGAAAAAATCTTACCAGCTGCAGCCAGATGTTGGTTGTCAAAACCTGGTTCTTCTCATCCTGATAGAAAATGATGATGAGTGATATTTATTAACATTATTATTCAATTATTTATTTGGTGTAGGTATTTATTGTTTTTCTCAGTTTAAGTTTCATAAAGAAAGGGTCATGCTACTCAAAAAACGTCAACGTCCACAGTAGCTTCACCTCTCAATGGAGAAACAATTGACTGTTACCCTTTACCCATATTTGAAAATTCAATATATTTTACATGGGAATTCATTTTACCTGTGAAATGAGAAGATAGTGACAATTTTTATATTGACAGATAACTAAATTTCACCTAAACATGAGTTATCATAACACCACCTTGTGCAGTGCATATGCAAAAGTAATGTGTGGAGAATCATTATTTACGTACCACATCCATGATCTGCATGAGGGTGAGGCCGAATTGAACAGTGAGAGTCTGAGAGTCATTGGAGACTGGTCTCACCAGTGGGTTGTAGCCAGCCATCAGGTCGTTGTACAGTTTGCGCTGATCTGGCCCTTGAAGAGAAACTACAGAAGACAGAGAAACCTGGACAGTAAATATCTTTCATAATTACTTCACAACAAAATGAGCAAGAATGCCAGGTAGGGAATGAGTCCTTACCCCAAGTGAAGGAGTTCGAGTACCTTGGGGTCTTGTTCGCGAGTGAGGGGACAATGGAACGGGAGATTGGTCGGAGAATCGGAGGGGGCGGTATTACATTCACTTTATCGCACCGTTGTGACGAAAAGAGAGCTGAGCCAGAAGGCAAAGCTCTCGATCTACCGGTCAGTTTTCGTTCCTACCCTCACCTATTGTCACAAAGGCTGGGTCTTGACCAAACGAACAAGATCCAAGGTACAAGCAGCCGGGAGGGTGGCTGGCGTCTCCCTTAGAGATAGGGTGAGAGGCTCAGTCATCCGTGAGGAGCTCGGAGTAGAGCCGCTGCTCCTTTGCATTGAAAGGAGACAGTTGAGGTGGTTCGGGCATCTGGTAAGGATGCCCCCTGGGCGCCTCCCTAGGGAGGTGTTCCAGGCACGTCCAGCTGGGAGGAGGCCTCGGGGAAGACCCAGGACTAGGTGGAGGGATTATATCTCCACCTTGGCCTGGGAACGCCTCGGGATCCCCCAGCCGGAGCTGGTTAATGTTGCTCGGGAAAGGAAAGTTTGGGGTCCCCTGCTGGAGGTGCAGCCCCCACGACCTGACCCTGGATAAGTAGACGAAGATGGATGAATGGAAAATGAGCAAGACAGACAATGTTTGTCACATCTATTGCCACTTCCTTTTAATTCTCATTGCCAAACTCCAATGTGTTATGACCCGCACTGCTCTGAGGTTATTTTTTTCCTTGTTTCCAGTTTTCAGTTATTTCCTGTTTTATTTTGAAATACTCACCCATCTCTCATTTCAGACTACTTCACTTCCTGCCCTTGTGTGTTTCCCTCCTGCTTCGCCCTGTTGTTTTTCAACTGTTCCTCATCAGACCTGATGCCTATCCCAGTTTTTTTTAGATCATTTTTTTTTATTATTTTTATATTTTTTAACATACAGAACATACAAACACAATTGAACAAAATCAGAAACCCTGTCCCACCCCCCACCCTCCGCGGTCTCGAGGAAAACAAAAACAAACAAATAAGCAAAAACGAAGTCAGAGATCACAGCTTGCCTAGTCACTCTCCTCTAATTCTTGTGATGCTGAGGTCATTAGGACTGACACCTGTGCTGCTGCGTTTCTCCATATATCTATATGCATATCCCAATTCTCAGTTTGTACATCCCCGATTGCTTTCCTTGCCTCCTCTCCTTGCGTCTTAGTCCTGCCCACAAGAGATTTGAGTGGACTTCTCTCCCCTTGTGTCTGAGGGGACACTAAGTCCAGAAGTCGAGGCAATAAGAATTTAACAAAATTGAGACATCCTTGCCTACTGTTTATACAAAGTATATATATGTTTTCTTTCTTACTCTCTTTTTCTCATGCTTGTCACGCCTCTTTTGTTTATATGTCAAGGGTGGGAAGACTTCCGCAAAGGCTACACAGATGTATCCTAAATTATAGCTTCTCCAGCGGGCCTCCTCACTACTCAATCCTCTCTCCTCAAGATGCATTTCAGGAATTTCAGGAATTTCAGGGGTTTCAGCAAAGTCAGTAGACTGTATCCTCTGTGGAACATGAATGTCTGTACAAAATTGTGGGGAAATATATTCAATAGTTGTTGAGATATTCCGGACTGGATCAAAGTAATAATACGGACCAACGTGGCCCTTCATAGAGCCACCACCACAATGATAGCGTGGCTTAGAATGATTATGCACATTATAACTTTGTTTCGAACTGGAAGCTTAATTTAGTTCAAGAATGAGACTGACCCAAAGCTACATTCACCCCATTTCTACGTCATCCGAACCATACCTGAATTTCTGGCTGATTATCACAACTCTTTCCATTTATAATCTGGCTTCATCTTGCAGGTACCCATCACCACTCCAGCTCCACCTTTCACCAAGAGACTCAAGAGTCTGTGTCAGCAGACCCCTCACTCTTGAATAATTTTGCATTTAATTTAATGTTTGGCAAGGTCTTCTTTCAGTTATTCAGAGTGGAATATTTTAAACAAAGGGTGGTGAAACACATGCAGCCTTTACAAGGCAATCATCCAAATACATTACCTGGCCTGGGTTCATCTCACTGTGCAATCTCAGATCAGACCTGCCCCTCATTTTAACACACTCGTATCCACTCTTGAGTTTTAGAGAGTTTTTGGCAGCGTTTATTCACTTCACTTATGGCCACAGCCCAATTATCCTAAACCATCTAGCACATTATCTCGATGATTTGGCAGAGATCTAGTGGTCTGTGGGCATCTCCCCATTCCTGGGCTCTTGGTTGCATCCTGCTATTTCAAAACAAGACTAGGTCAAAACCTTGCATATGGCTGGACAGTGTATGGTCAATGATTCTAAAAAATGATCAAATATAAATCTCCTGCTTGCCAACCCTTTTGATTTTCCTGCCCCTCTTCCTACTGTTCTCTGGAAGTGGAGATTTTTACATGATATAATATCAAAACCTGCCCATCCACTTAATTTATTTGGAAATAGTGTCACTGCTGTTTGTGATTTTTCTTTTTTCTTTTTTTATTACATAGGCCCACTAGTTTCACACATTCATTTGTGTCTGAAAAAATAGTGACAGTGAGGACCAGGTAGACACAAACACACACACACACACACACACACACACACACACACACACACACACACACACACACACACACACACACACACACACACACACACAGGTGTGCTGTTCATCTGCATGTAGCCTACTCTGCCTGTGCATTAAACAATTGAAACGGGTGGTGGCCGCAGCAACAACAACAACAACAACAACAACAACAACAACAACAACAACAACAACCATTAATTAGTTGATTGATATTGGCAATAGTAGATGTAACAGACGGTGGAAAGGGCAAAGGCCAATGGGGAAACACTAACACTTTAAGTCATCACACTGACTCCGACTAATGGTGGAACTTCATTACTCAGTGACAGAGCAACAGAGGGACAGAGTTTTGAGGTTGTGGTCGCACAGTCCAGCACCCAGCCAAAAAGACTTGCTGAAAGATTTGCTAAAAGCTTGTCTTTGTCCATGGCTGAATCCCCTGTAGATCTGCACCCTCCAAGCCTCACCATGATCAAATTTCCCTATGACAATCAGCAAGATGACATCAATGTGTGTTATTGTCCTAAGACCACACAAGGGACATTGCTGGATGTTGCCAAGATGTTGCTGAACGTGAGCTGGGAGTCATAAAAGGGAGAAGCAAAGGCTTTCTACCTCTTAATCAAAATGAACAGCCTAATAAGTCAGAGAGATGGACAAGGGATTTAAGTACCCCTGACATGTGCACAGACATTTAAATTGTGCGTGTATGTGCACACACTTACACAGCTTCTCTCCCGCTGCCTCTTTATACTTCACTCTTGGGGAAGCCTCAATGAACTAGTGCCTGTAAAGTGTAGACTAAAGAGTCTGAGTGATTACTTTTAAATTAACCTGCCTCAATCAAAATGTTCAAAATTCAGAGCAGACCTGAGTAAAACTGATGAGACACAGCATGTCTTGAAGGGTTCAATAAGTAATTACCATTAAAAGAAGAAGGTTCCTTAGACTTTTTATTATTCTCAGTGTTTCAAATTTACATGGGGTGACTAATGGGGCAGCTGTGGCCCAGGAGGTAGAGCGGGTCGCCCTTTAATAATCAGTTTGATCCCAAGCTCCGCTTGTCTGCATGCTGAAGTGTACTAGAGCAAGACACTGAACCTCAAGTTGCTCCTGATGGGCAGGCCGGCGCCTTGTATGGCAGCTCCGCTATCATCGGTGTGTTTACAAATTGTAATGCGCTTTGTCCGGTGAGGTAGAAAGGCGCCTATAAATATGAATGCAGTCCATTTACCATGTGTGTCCTTTTAGAAGGAGCAAAGGCAGCAGCAACCAAAACAGTGTTACTGGTTTAAAAAAATAGAAACTTCTGTTTAGTCAACTATTACAAGGAAGGTTTTTGAATGATGAAATTGTGACATTTCCGGTATCGTTAAGCTGTCTGTTTGTGCCAATATCATGCCACGCAATCTTAATGCCATGTAACTTCACTCATCTCTATCTACAAAACTGCCTGCAAGTCTCCCTTGAAGTTAATTATGAAAAACCTCACATGCTATGGGGTTCCATTTCTGCCAAAATCATGTCACATGTGTACTGTTGACTGACCATGAAAATGAAACATTTGTCCGTGTCAATTTAGTCTGGCATTGCCTGACCTATCTCCACAGCGCTGCGGAGGAAGGTCTGTCTAGTCCACACAACACTACGGGACAGGAGAAAAACGTGCTCTGGTTTATTGGCATTTCTATAAACCAATCACAATTGTCTTGGGTGGTGCTAAGCGGCGGCTCTGCAAAATAACCTCGGGAAGGAACCTCTTTTGGTGGAATGTGCATGTAGGGAGGTGAGCTCTGGACTTAAAATGGCTGTTGAGTGTCTGATGAGAATTTTACTCAAAAAAAGATGAATATAATTTGACTGTCGGTTCTAGCTCAGAGGATATTTTCTGAATTGACCAGAGTTTACAATGCCAACACAAAGAGAGCGGAAGGTGAGGGACATCCAGCTGAAAATGAGGGACATTCGGCGAAACCTCCGGCAGCACGGGAACAATCCCATAAACAATTGTCGATATAGACTAGTGTTAATTCAACTTTAAACTGTACTTCTGTCATTTTGTTCCACTCCCTATCATTTAACTGATGTGTCATCTGACTGCCGTCTATCGTTTTTCCATCCCAGTTAAGAACAAAAGGCTTGATGCAGCGTTCTTATGAATCCTACTCACTTTCTTGGCAAGACCCGCCCTACATAGCATTCAAGTGCTATGACCGGCCAGGTGTACAAGCTTGCGCAAAGTACCAAAACCCGATTTATTCCTTAAACCTATCCCCTGAAAATGGGCTATCCTGACCTTAACTACTCAAAGTCAATGCATAACTTCAACCAATCTACGCAGGACTGGTCTTGCCAAGAAACCAAGTGGTATTCATGGTTCGAGGCTTTTGTCATATGGTAATGACCATGGTTTCATCTAAACTGGGTTGGAAAAACAACACATCAGCACGACATGCACAAATGACACTTGAGGACGACATGCACGACAACTCAGTCAAACGACACATCAGGACAAGATGCGCAAACGGCACATCAGGAGGATGTTCATAACAACACAGTCAAATGACAGGGCGTGCACAGTTTAAGTTGAATTGACACAAATGCTTTGTCAGGTGAGCAATCGACAGGCAATCAGATTGACTAATAGTTTTTGACTAACAGAATAGTTTTGTGACAACTGAAGTGGGCTACAGCGCTAACACACACACACACACACACACACACACACAAACCACAAACCAATGGCTGCATCATTAAATCAAATGGAAATGCAAGTCTTGTCATTTATTTTTATAGTCTACAGTTTGCCCACATGCAGCCTTCTATATTGTTGAACACGTTGGGTAGTTATATTAGTAGCCTATACATTACATACTGATATAAACACCTGTCAATTTAGCTTGAACTCAAAATATGTGTTAATAAAGATAAACCCAAGTCCAGCAGGGCAATGCTGAAAAGGTTAAAAATAAAAATAAAAAATAGCCTAACTGCCCCTAATATTAGGCTATAATTTATATTATAGTTCATTTTTGCATATAGTGAGGATATAGCACACTAGCGAGGTCTTTATAGCCTAATAGTGATTAAAAACAGCATTACAGTAAATAACAATAAGGTAGGCTAGGCTATGTAATTCCACTTTAGGAGGCTTGCAGATCAATCCAGGCTAAATTAAAATTAACAAGCTAATTACACACATGAAACGCAAAAACGCAAGAAAAAGGCAACCCCCATCCTTATAATAACAATTATTCAGGTTTGGGGAGTTAATTAGCATTGACAGCCTACCTTTTACTGTGAGGAAGGTGACAGCGAGAAAGAGCAGAACATTCAGTGAGTCCATGTTGAACCGAGCGAGGAGTGAGAGCAGAGAGATTCCTCAGTTCATCTGAACCTGCCGGGGAGCGGGGATGATGATGTTAGTGTGTGTGTGTGTGTGTGTGCGAAATAACTCCTCCTATAATGAATAGCGACAGCAATGAGATTTGTTGTAGCATCAAAGCTCTGCCCCCAGTAGTTTGTCTCACTGATTGACAACCTACTGACAGTGGATAACACTCTTACAGAGTAGCCTATGTTTTTAAAGCGTACAATGTCGATTCCATCTCGATATGGGTTAACTTGCTACAAGTGCATTTTTTTTGTCATAATAGCCCCAACACTTGTTTTTCCACTGCATCATTTTCCTTTCTTTTCAAAATGGTTTTAATGAGTTTTCAGAAATGTGATGCACAGGGCTGGTGCTAAAAAAGGATGTACAGTGTCAGAATGTGCTACAATACTTTTTTGGAAAACAAGGTGACATCTGCTGGTCACTGAACAGAATTACAACTGTATTTTGAAACGTAGTTAACATGACATCTTCTATTTCTACTGTTTATCAGTCTGATTTTGCAAGCACTACACATATTTTTGGATGTTGATGATACAGAGAAATGTGTTTGGCACAGTCTAAGTCAGGGGCACTCAGTAGGTCAGACTGTTTTATGGTTTTTGGATCTTATTTTTGATCAACCCCAAAATAGCATTAAAGCTAACTAAAATAAAATGTCAAAAACAGGTCTCTATTTGTCAGTTGCATTTAAATAGTGATGTCCAATAAGAAATCGGGGTATATGGTAGTATTAATTGGGGGAAATACTGTAAAATGTTGTTCATTTCATGACATAATAAAGTGTCAACATAATCTAAAAATATCACAGATTTGGGTATCATATCGTCTGTGCAGTCTGATTTGCTTGGCGCTTTCTTTGACGGTGAACACTGATCCTATGTACACACAATGGCAAATATATATTTTTAGACAACTAAATGCACATTCATTTAATGCATCTTATGAAAACTCAGAGTTTATCTCATATAGGTGTCCTGAATAGGTGGTGAACTGTGTTTAGATATTTACCCTCCATTACATGTGTATGAGCTGATATCTGCATAAACAAGCTGTAACTGAAGGTAAACATAAATGTTATTTGCTCTCTAATGTGTTTGCTTGCTTTGGAATATGGCAGATAATTTAATGGCACTATACAGTATATACTGCTCCAGACAGGTTGAAAATAGTTGATATATATAAGGTATGTGTGTACATGTGCTCTGCATGTCAAATGACATGCTTTATCAGCCTGTGACCAAGAAGTACTGGTCATGGGATAATTACACTACTGAACCCATTTCATCACGCTTTTATAAGTCTGGCAGAGAGCTTGGTCTAATTAAATGTACACACAATCCAAAATTATATTAGACATTGAACAATCTTTGGTCATTTTCCATTGTGAGCTACATACATGATAAGTATCAGGGTGTAAGCATGTATGTGTGACAATAGTATTAATATTTATGAGATTGGAGGTGACTAGTCTGTCAGGAATATGATGCTTTACTGTCGATGTTTACTAATTAATTTACTGTAATCCTCACAGGCCACAGAGGCAATTAGAAATGTGAAGATGTTACCTCACAGGTCAACATCTATGCTGAATAATGAATTGATGTAGACTGCATACAGCAGGCATACATGTTGAGATTAGTAAAAAGCTGTTTATGTATATGTGAGCTGAAACTGAAAAGTTTAAAGGCCAGCTTCTGACCTCAGAGACCACACAGCCTTTCAACTGAGCTGCATACAAAAGATGGTTGACTCATTATTGATAGCATTCACCACAACAGGCCGTATTGCAGGACTAATCACATCCACGTGTGTGTGTGTGTGTGTGTGTGTGTGTGTGTGTGTGTGTGTGTGTGTGTGTGTGAATGCTATCACCTGTTGTGGTGAATGCTATCACACACACACACACACACACTGTGTTTAGGAAAATATTTTAAATTAAAATATAGTTATATCACAGTCAATTTTAATCATTTGCCCCAGTGTAGTAAACAAAACAAATATAGTTTAGATTAATGTCATGCTACTTTCCTTATTTCTATCTACAAAACTGTCTGCACGTGTTTTTAATTTAAGTGTTCTTATAATGTGGGTTGAAGTTGGTGAACTTGCCTACAAACATTTCTCAAGGTTAAATTGACCCAGCTTTACTGGTTGAGGTGGGGGATAGGCCATTTTCAATTTGTTAGAAACTGAGACAAACGAGAGAAACTGGCGATGCAGTATGTTGTTAAATTATGGGGATATAAAGAAGAGCACCCAGCAAAAGCAGTTCTGAATAATGCTTGGGAGTGGGCATCAGGGAAAAGGAAGAAAGAGTGTTTTTTGTTAAACATCAGCAAAAAGGTGGAGAAACTGGGACTAGGAGAGGTAGGTGTGGCCCCGCAAAGGTACTAGGCAGTTATACCTCCATGGATGCTGCCCACCCCAGATATAGACCTCACTATATTGGAAAATATAAAACATCTTAAAAGTAGTGTATATCCGGGGTTGGTGAAACAAAGGCTGGGAAACATTGGGAGACATATCTTCAGATTTACACAGATGGATCTCAAGATCCACAAACTGGGAAGTCGGACTTTACTTTTTAAATTCCTCAACTTAAAAACTCAAACGACTGTCTGAGGGGGTATCGGTTTATACAACAGAGCTAATAGCTAAAATTAGGGCACTACAGTGGGTAGAGGAAGTGCTGCCAAGGAGAGCGGTCATATGTCCAGATTCGGCCTCAGTTTTAAAAATTCTGATAGGAAGCAATTGGGTAGCCCAGTCAGACCTTGTTATGGAAGTGATGGCTCTGTTGTGTAAGATCTAGAAGGCTGGAGGATTGGTGGGATTTCTTTGGGTGCCTGCCCATGTTGGGGTACATGGTAATGAGATAGCAGATAAGGCAGCTAAAATGGCACTGAAAAGAGACATTGATTTAAGGGTATGTGTTGGGATATCTCAATACCGGTCTGTCATTAAGAAAAATGTTACAGCAGTGTGGCAAAGGAAGTGGACACTCCGTAATAATGACAAGGCTGAGACTTGGACATTGTGGACTTGCAAGTGATCTAGCAAAGATGGGCAAGCAAGGGGATGGACTTTGTGGAACCTGTAAACAGCAAAACGGTTCAACATGTACTTTTGGATTATCTTCAATACACAAATGAAAGAGAACAGTTGTTCACTGTGCTATACATGGGAATACAGAACATGACTTTGAGAGACTTACTAAATCCCCCTGAATATCAATTTGAGAAAGTGGAAGCCGTCAGGGATTATATCTCTGCAACAAGACTACTCCATTGAATTTGACAATACTTTCGAATGTTACTGAAACTGTCCTGTGAGAGGCAGCAATTTGCCGCAAGGCTTCTAGTCTGCCGGAAAGCAAGAAGAAGAAGAAGAAGAAGAAGAAGAAGAAGAAGAAGAAGAAGAAGAAGAAGAAGAAGAAGAAGAAGCTTTTTTATTTATTTATTTTAATTAATTAACAGAACAAGTACAGAAGAAGAAGCATATGTCAATAAGAAGAACTCCTCTGCTGCAGTTTGATTGGTGGATGAGGCGGAGGGCGGGATAAGAAGAAGAAGAAGAAGAAGAAGAAGAAGAAGAAGAAGAAGAAGAAGAAGAAGAAGAAGAAGAAGAAAAACTCCCCTGCTGCAGTTTGATTGGTGGATGAGGCGGAGGGCGGGATAAGAAGAAGAAGAAGAAGAAGAAGAAGAAGAAGAAGAAGAAGAAGAAGAAAAACTCCCCTGCTGCAGTTTGATTGGTGGATGAGGCGGAGGGCGGGATAAAACGGCACCTAGGAAATGAAGCTGATTTGAAACAAACAGAAATATGTTTACTGTAGTTTTATACCGTTAACTTTCCATCGTTTGCACCACGGGAGTACCGTTAGCTTGACACACGGTAGATAAAACGGAACCGAACATGCAGTCTGTACGAAAACGTCGAGGCAACGATTTACACACAAACCAAACTAGGTTTGTACACTGAGCTAACATTACAAATAATAACGCCATTGTTGACCTGACCTTTTAGCCGTTTGTTGTCAGTGAAAGCAGAAAGCAGAGCCGGTTTAGAAACTACATAAACTTGTCTTAACTTCTAGGCAAATGTTCACGGTATGTTAACGTTAGTTGTTGTCAAGTCTTATAGCTGTTTGTTGTTAGTAAACAGGGTGAGAGGTTATGGTTACCTCCCTCTTGTCTGCAGTCAGTCTTTTGCCATTTTTCGCTGCTGGTCCTTGTTTTTTTAAAGTCTGGTCCTACTATCACAACGCTGAACCAGCAATGCTGCTGGCTCGCTAATATAAAACATCCATGAGCTTGGATGCCTGGGGGCTAAGCACTCTTGCAGCTGATGTTGAAAGGCACCTCACTGCATTTTTATTGTTTTGACAGTTAAGTGGGAAAGTGATGCATGCTGGTGCCTGTTGGGGGTGAGTTGTCAATGAAAGCTGTAAATAGCTGCAGTCTCTTCCTGGGTTTGAAATGAATGGTCTTTTGGGTATGGGTACACAGTAAGTGAAACATAATTCCAAAAATAGTTATAATAGGCCCACAGGACACAACCCAACACGCACAACAAGGAAACTTCATCCACATATGTATAGAAGCTAACTGTCAAATTAGTAATTCTATTAAAGTCTACTAAATCACAAAACAGCTACTCGATTTCATGGCCCATGTTTCTGTTAAATGCTGTCTGGATATTTGATTGACAGGAGTGAGGTTTTCCCTGGCGGACATGGAGGAGATTGACAACTCCATTAGTAATCTATATCTATTTTCCTGGTTGCTGTCCTGTTGCTCTTGCGTGACCTGATAGGCGGGGCTGAAGCACCCAAAGCCAATTCAGCTGCACTCCTCTTGTAGTCCCAGGACATAGGCTGAACATAGTGACTGTGTGTGTGTTGACTTCAGCGGTCAACAGGAAATAGCACAGCTGCACAAAACGCACTTCAAGTTGAGTAGGTCAACAAATCCACAGCCGCTTGGTACAAACGTCATCTGACTGATTTCAGAGTGCAGGAAGAAGGAAAAAACAAAACACACAATTGTTACAATGGGAAACATACAGTAATGTAACTATTAACATAAAAACGTAAGATGGTATTTTTACACTATATTGTGCAATTTTCTCCTCTCTCTCTTTTACATATTTTGTCTGTATGTTTTTTATATTATTTTCATTAGATATGTACATACCATATTTGAATATACACATGACTATTGCTAAGCAAAATACCTTGTTACCTTTCAAGGAAGGATGGGGACTGATGTGGACTAGCACTTAAAATAGTTATCAAGTCAGTGTTTCCTCTATGTTGATTTGACCGAGGCGGCCCCCCACAGCAACATTTCTGCCCCCCACGGTATCAGAAATAGGGCTGCATTGCATTGTTAGAGTGCATGTCGGAGAACGTTTGTATTTTAGGTGCATAATTAACATGCTGAAGTAGTTACACTGCATTAAGATAATGTAATTAATAGTGGGTTTATTGTTATTTGCTACAGAATACTTAGCCTATATGTCAAGATCAAAGTTGGCTTATATAGTAACTGAAAAAATACAGTTCAATCACAACAGAAAATATGCCTCATTGTGTGTGTGGATAGAGGTGAATAAATATATTAGTTTGTTGCAGCGAAGTGTCAGTTCAGTTGAAGGACCTGCCCCCACTGCTTAAAAAAAAATCCTAAAGGAAACACTGCAAGTAGATCAGTAAAAAGCAGCAAAGGTGTTTAAACCTGAATTTACTGAATTAGTTAACACTATTGTAAACCTTACTTTACTACGGTATTCCCAACATGTCTATTAAATGCTCAACCTCTGTGCTGCCCTTTGCTTTTGTAATGTTGCTTTATTACAGTGACTTACAGTTACTTTAAATGTATGTTGACAGCACTCCTGGTGGTTTGAAGGAACATGTGCCACAGCACTTTCACTTTGACCTGTGGTTCTGCCTGACTCTGCAGAACTGGATACTGGACTTTGGAAGGCCTATTGTCATGGTAAGAAAGATCAATGCACGGTTCATTTCCCTTATGCCGTTTTAATAGTGCAAACAATGATAAAATGGATGGTTGCACCACATCTCATAGGGAAATGAACACCAAATACTTTCTCGGTATCACATCTATTAGATTATCCTTCCTCTGGAGTGGTTTCCCCTGAACAAGCCCAGTGCTGGAGACTATTTCCACATGGCCTACAATGTCATAACACCATTCCTAATGCTCAAGGTAAGTGTTGACACGACAAAGTACTTCGGTGATTGTGAAAGAGACTAATGCAAAGAATATTCAGTACGAGACAATAAAGTTACTCTTACGGTATATCCCAAAAAATTTCATAATGTAATCATGCAATTTTTAATTGTTAATTTTCTTCTCTATATATCCGTATGATTAAGCCATATTGTGCTATTATGATATTTTCGGTTGCATATTGATTGTGCTGAAAGTCATTACATTTCTAAATGGATTCCTGACAGTGTGATTGGCTCACTATGGGGTACCTTAGCACTCGTATTTCATCACTGCAGGGAAAACTGACTACTTAGCCTACACTTTTAGCCTGCTGAAGCCTTTGTATAACATGCAACACTTTAGGCACGCAGACCTTGTTAGTTTTAAACAATCTTTCCTTTATTCAAGCCTTTTTATTTACACAGTTACATCAGGCTAATATGTGGTGTTATGTTGCTTACTTTTAGTTTTAATGTTTGTATAGCTTATATTCCATTTCTTATACTCCTTATAATTGTTCATTTTGAGACACAAAAGAACCAAATCTCAGTAACACATTTCCTTCTCAGTCCCATTCTAGACCACTTCATGTGTCGTAAATTCTGATTAGATTAATGATTGTGATTAATTTCCAAACCTAGCCTATAGCACTTTTAGGATTTCATCATTCTCTATTACCCATAAAATCTAAGTGATGATGTGTTTACGTATATTGTTCTATTTTGCTGAAATATTACTTCTTGATTCTGCAGTGAACTATGTTCCCCACGACGCTCAACAATTTTGTCTCTCGTTCTGTCAGAGTTGCAAACACTGTCTCTTTCATGTGAATATAATAATGTAGCTGACTGGATGAACCCAGTGTTAAGCTAGCCGGTTATCCAACATGTTAATGTTTTGTAGGCTGTGAATGAAGCCTACATAACATGTTAAAGTGAAGAGTGTCAAGAGTAAAGCCTACTGGTACTACCTTTTTGGTTTGGCACAGTTCTCATTAGGAACTTCAGTAAAGATTTTGAGCATCTTAACACAAGTAATAAGGGTTAGGGTGACATACCTGCTTTTCAAGGCACATTAGTGAGGTTCTTGCACACAACCACAAAGACCTGAGGATTGATTCCCTAATGTCTGCAGTCTGCCACATCACACCTCTGACAAGAGTTGCAGAGCATAGAGAATTGGGCAGAAAACAGGGTGAAATATCTGAAATAAAGCAAGTTACCTGCTTTTCTTAAGGGGTGTATGTTTTTAAACCCAAAGAAGCTACTTGCTATGTATTATGCACTTGCAGTTGAGACTAATTCCTAAAGGTGTAACCAAAATCATGAAAAAGCAGTAATGGATTATTTGTTTTAAGATAAAGTTGGTGTCATACAGAATATGTGTGTTGCTGCTCCATTCAGCTGATTGAGCGCAGTCCCAGGGCGCTATCTCGCTCAGCAGTCTACCTCTGCATCATCACGTTTGTCATGGGAGCCAGCATCCACCTAGTGGGCGACTCCATTAACCATCGGCTCATCCTGAGTGGCTACCAGCTCCACCTGTCAGTCCGAGAGAACCCCATCATCAAAGACCTCAAACCTGCCTCACTGGTGAGTATCTATTTTGTTTAAGTAGAGTAAGTTAAAGTTTTATTCCATGATGCAACATGACATCATGACTTTGCGTAAACATACACAGCACTTTCCCTAAAGCCAAATGGCGTGTTATCTGTACGCATTTTGAGCTATCCGCGTGTATGTCTATGCTGTATACAGCGGATCTAAACATACACACCATGTAAACATACACACCACGTGGCATGTTATCGCGAGAACGTGCTGTGCTATCGCGAGACCAACGTCACATGCGTAAAAAAAAAAAAAAAAAAAAAAAGGTTGGGTTTAGGAAAAGAACATTGGGGAGGGCTTTATTAAAAAAAAAAAAAAAAAAAAAAAACATGGTTGAGAAACGCCACATGTGGGACGCGATCCCGGCTCTCCTCGGTGAAAGTCTTGTGTTTTACGCATCCGCGGACTTCCGTCCTTTCATACTACTCGCTACGGCGATAATTCAATGGAGGTCAAACAGCGTTCATAAACCCGCTAAAAAGCGATTATGCGTCTTGATAACACGCCAAAATGGCATACGAATTGGCGTGTCATACATACGCCACTTAATTAGATCAGTCTGCATGATGGGTGTACTGGTAATACTGGAATACTCTGAGAAAAATGTTGTCAGATTTCCTTTTACATATTTTTTTTTTCTGCTGGCCATGTCTGGCTAGTGGGTGATAAAACTACAGGTCACTATACAAATTTTATAGAATCTATCAATACATTTAGTTTATCACCTATCCTAATGTCAAACAACAACCATCTTTTATTGTTGCTTGCCATGACTCGACTCTCCAGAGACAGTTCAGTTACCCAAAAAAAAAAGACAGAGAATAAGAGCTTTTCTTGTCTGACTATGACACAAACTGACAACAAGCTACTCACAACATCAGTAGTGTTAACACTTGTTTGATCCAGCAGAATGTATATCTGTGTAGGAGTGTGTAGTCTATTTTTTTCTCTCTGCTCTGTCATTGCTATTAAACTTTTTTTTCTTTGTTGTCATCCTGATTCCCGTACTAAACGCGGAGCATCATACTTTTGAAATAGTGTGGTTGTCAACAATATATTATATGTTGTGGGGCTGGATAGAAATCCGGTTAAAGTCAGAAACTATAAAACAAATATACAAATATTTAGACGTACTGCAATAATTACTCTAAATCCAACATTTACAAGTAGTTTTTTAACCCGGATTCCCTACTCCAATACATTTGGACCAAGACATTTATTTTAAGCATATTAAAAGTGGGTGTTGTATAAGAAACCTGTTTAGGGACAAGTTACACTGAAGTTGGAAGACATTTTCTTTGTTTTGTTTCTATCCAGAACATTTTGACTGACAGCTCAGCGAGAGTACAGGTACTGCAGTGAGAGAGCACACAGCTTTTGTTTATGTAGATTTTGTGTGTGACTTTTATCCTGCTGTGAAAACTGATGTATGTAGACTTATTTTAGTCCAAGGTGAGTATTATGCAGACCTTGTATTTTGTGTATTATTAAATAAATAATAAAACTGCATGAAGAGGTCCTAAGGGCCATTGATTCAAATGTAAAGTGTTGGAATTAATTGATTAGCGCATTTACCATTCATTGAGGATTCACCTCAGAGGAAGCAATACAAGTGTTTATATTATCACACACATAGTTTTTTACGATGAAAAATACTGTAGCTGTAGACAGATTTGACCCATATTTTTGTTTATAAATAAATACTTTTTAAAATAAGACCCTATATAAAACAGGAAAATGTGCACAAATTCAAGAGGATTTGGCAAGTGCTTGTATGCCATTTAAACGTCATAGTAAAGCAAAAAGCAGTTGAGATGGACCATTGTTGTAGGAGTAGATGGATGCATTCTACCTGGGTGAAATGGGGTGTGCTGTTAACTGTAGAAGGGTGATGTTTGTTGTGTTGTTGATGGTAGTGGTGAAGAGCGCAAGTTGCTCAACTGTTGAACTGGGTTGAGATATGGTGACTGTGAAGGCAGTATTTGATGATTCACATCATATCCATACTTAATACAGGACCCCTTCATGTCCTGTATGGAAACATCTCCATTTGTTGTGTTGTGCGGATTATTTACACCTGTCTTTAGATGTGATTTCTACTTAATAGCCATAATAAAGTGTAAATGGTACCAGAACAGTAGGGGGCACTGTTGCATAAGGCAGTAGGGAGGACCACAGTACTTTTCCCACAAATGCAGAATAACAGACAGTATATTGTGCCATTGAAACATACTTGTTAATGTTGTTAGGAGTTTCTAGTAACATTTCATTTCTTTTTGTCTTCCTTTACAGATTGACTCCTTTGAGCTGCTGTATTATTATGATGAACAGCTGGGACACCTAATGTGGTATGTCTTTATGATAATTATAAGTGTTGTACATACGTATGTTTGATTTGATTTATTGGGATCTCCATTAGCTGGGGCCTTAGCCACAGCTATTCTTCCTGGAGTCCACACACAACTTGTGCAACTATACATTAACGTGCATCATTACAATAAAAACAACCACCAAAAAACAACATTCAATACATCATTGAAAGAAAAACAACATAAATAATAACAAAAATAACAACATTCAACACAACACAAGACAACACAGGACCTAATTTAAATTATTCACAGACCGTAGAGATAAGAGTATAACATTGTTCACTAATATGTTGTGCTGGGAAATGACAGGAATGTTGCAGAATAATGAATGTTGTGTCTTTTGAAAATACATGAATGCAAGAAACCAATTACGGTGTAGATTTAGAGAATTTGAACACAGCGGAGACCATAATATGGAAGTCTGGCTATTTTCCATCCCTAAATACAAATCAGATTTTAGGAGGAGCAGATTGAGCAGGCCGTAGGGACAGTTTACATTAGCTATGTGAAGCTGAGAGTACTGCTGACTGGAAAATGAATCCCACAACATGCAGGAAAAGAGGGACAGAACTGAGACATTTTGTCTAAAAAACTGGATTTGAATTGGAAAAAAAAACAATTTGAAAAATTCTGTGAAATGGGGTTTCATTATGAGCAGGAAGAGATATATATCTACCTCTCTTTTACTTGCACAGCCCTTAAGTTTTATGGCTCAATCAATCAAGATGATACAGTGCGTTGAGATACCGCTTCAAATTTAATTCTGATGAAATCAATTAAAAGAGCACTAGGAAGGGAGCATCTTGCTGGCTGAGTGTTCAAGACACGTAACCACAATGTTTCCGGTTTAATGTGCCGGGACCTTTGTTGCATGTCATATTCCGCTCTCCCTTCATTTCCTCTGTCTCAACTATCAACTATTCAACAAAGGCAAAAATGCTCCCAAAATAATCTTTTGAATTAGAATTGCACATTTTACTGAGACCTTTATGGTTAGCGACAGTGGAGCGATGATAGGAAATGAACGGAGTGAAAGAGATGAGGAACGACACGCAACAAAGGCCCCCGGTCGAATGTCAACCTGGGAGGGCTCCACCGATATTCTATTTTTTATTTTTAATATGTACACATGAATTGATAAGGATCCCTTTGACCGTGTTTTTTTTAAATTGTGACCAAGATAGGTATTGATATTTTATAGTAATCAGACCTGTTCTAAATTAAGCAATGCTGTGTGCATCAGGCCTCAGCCCCACAAGGGCTAAGTTTGAGTCACCTTTCATTCACTGGGTTGATTAGTTTACTGACAGAATTTGTTTGACAAATTTCCATGAATAACAGAGTTAATTATTAATTATTCTTCCAAATGTTCAATTTGAAAAAACAGATATCAGTAGAACCTTTTTTTTCTGACCAAACCAAGTCATGAAACTGAGTTAAGTTGTCTTTGAAAAGGAAAAATGTTAAATGTTTTTGGCTCAGCTGTTGCCCAGCCAGGTTTGCATCATCCTTACGAAGAAAAACTTCAATCTAATTGGGATCAGTCCACTGTACATTTTCTGCTTTCGTTGGATTCTAGGTATATTCCTTTCTTCATCATTCTGTACATCTATTTCACCGGCTGCTTCACCAAGGCCAAAGAACAGAACAAGATTCCCGTCTCTGGTTGGCTGTTGCTGGGACCCAGCGCAGTCTATTATTGGTCAGTCGCCTTCTTCCGTATTTGAAAACCTTCTGTGTAGAGCTGGGCAATATATCGATATTATATCGATATCGTGATATGAGACTAGATATTGTCTTAGATTTTGGATATCGTAATATCATAATATGGCATAAGTGTTGTCTTTTCCTGGTTAAGTGATGTCATTTTCTGAACTTACCAGACTGTTGTAGCTGTTCTATTATTTGCCTTTACCCACTTAGTCATTATATCCACATTACTGATGATTATTTATCAAAAATCTCATTGTGTAAATATTTTGTGAAAGCACCAATAGTCAACACTACAATATCGTTGCGGTATCGATATCGAGGTATTTGCTCAAAAAGATCGTGATATTTGATTTTTCGCCGTATCGCCCAGCCCTACTTCTGTGCATGTTGTCCATGAATAAAAAATGTCTTAACAGCAAACCTTTGCAGTCGCCTGAATGATATGAAATTGTAAAGGAATACGGAAATCTGGGCATGGTCTTTAGTAAACATGCATTTCCTGTCCGTGACCTAAGAAGTTCTTTATACACTATGTAAGGATTTCAATTTAGTTTTGTAATCCAAGATAGCGAATGGAGGTCCGGTCTATCCTGACCTCCATTCATACTCTGTCCTCCAAGCATAACCACTGTCCTCCAAGCAACAGTAGCAACACTCAGTGGGATGAAGAAAAGAATAACAGGATATCTTTGGCATGAATAAATACAATAAATATGGGGCATATAGACAGACCATTTCCTTTTGTCAGATGATCGACAGTAAAGAGAGTGTAATGTTCACAAATACGTTGTTTACAAAAGGTGCCTTTACATAATGACAAAACAGAAAATTTCACAAAACCAATTTCGCCATGGTCACTGACTGGAACAATTTTAGTGTTTTTTGGAAACTATTTTATATGCAACCAAATGAATACCAACATGTGGCTTCTTTTGTAGGGATGGACACAAGCTCTGTTATTTCCATCTTCAGAAATTGAAATTCAAATCAACGCTGCTCTCCTTAAAAACCTTTTAAAATTGAAATTCAACTGCTAATGTAATAAGTGAAGTGAACATTTTCAATGTACAACAGCTGTTTTCTAAAACAATAAACAACCGCATTGTGTGTTTATTGCAACAGTTTCTATTGTAATTTAAAGTTAGCATTTCTCTCTGAATTCATGACGTGTCTTGCTTCATTTTTATCCAGGTACTTGGTCACTGAAGGACAAATCACTGAACTTTTCCTCCTCACCTTCCTTGCCATGGTTGTCATGGTGATACATCAAAAGCGTAAAGGCCTCAGCCCAGACAGCAATGGCCTGTTCCTGTTCTGTAGTTTCAGTGTTACTGTGCTCCTGGTGGCACTGTGGGTGGTCTATCTGTGGAACGACCCGGTGCTACGCAACAAGTACCCCGGACTCATTTACGTGCCAGAACCCTGGTCCTACTACACCTTACATATCAAGAACAACCACTGAATTACATCTGTCCAGGTCTGTATATAGAAAATAATAGCTTTGAATCAGAAGCCACTTCAGTTTGTATGAACTGACTAATGCATTTGTCTTTTTTTCTTAAGCAGATTTGCTGAGACCGAGGCAGTGGCTGCACTCGGACAACGATGACAATCGAAGGTTGTTCATGTGCACCGACCTCACTGTTAAACACAAGGTTCTGCTGGCTTCAGCCATATGTAGTCAGAAGGGGATTTGTCTCCTCTGCCTATTTCTATATTGATACACACAGACTTTAACAGATTGGAATTGTTATGTTTGGTCTGTATTTGCACATGCAATCAGATAAAACCAGGACAGGGATTACCCCGCAAAATCAAAAGGGGGGATCCACACATTTACCCAACCTATGTTACCTAGAAACCCCCCCAGGTTTCCTGTATGTTATTTCAATTTTTATGTGCCATAGTCATGCATGTTACTAAACAATTTTCTTTAATTAAAAGGTGCGGTAAGCGATGCTGCGCAAAGATTTTTGATATTTGAACTCAACTGCCAAACAAATACACCTCCGAATACCCTCTGAATTTGACAAAAAGTGTATTGGATTAACATTGTTTACTATACAGTACCTTTGATAAAATTAGCACAAAGATCTACACTTAGATAGTCTTGTTGTGCCAGACCTTCCTCCACCGCGGCACTGTGGAGGAGGGTCTGGCTAGTCCACACAGCATTCCGGGATGGGAGGAAAACGTGATTGGCATTTCTTTAAACCAATCACAATCGTCTTGGGCGGTGATAGGCACCGGGAAAAGCTGCGGTGCAGCTGAAAAATAGCCTCCGGAGAGAACTTGTTTTGTTGGAACGTGTATGTTCAAAGGTTGTTTTAGTCGTAAAACAGAAAACTCAGATTGGACAGACAGTCTAGTTAGCTGTCTGGATTTACCCTGCAGAGATCTGAGGAGCAGTTAACCATAGTCCTCATAAATCCACCAGAGTTTAAAATGCCAGCACAAAGAAAGCAGAAGGCAACGGATATCTGGCCTAAATGAGTGAAATCCGGTGGAATTTCCATCAGCAACGGAGCAATCCCGGAAGTGGAACCTCAAAGATATAGACTAACCCTCAGACAACCTGGGGCCTGGGCCAGGGTTTGGTTCCCTAGGCAGTTTTGCTCCTTTTGCTCACTTTGCAACATTGGTAGTCCAGCCTTAAGTAAAAACACAGACCAGCAGCCAGCAGCAACTGTTCATACCATTTGACAAAAAAAAAAAGAAATCCGTTACACCAACTGTCTCTTAACCAGCCAAGTGAATGACAAAGTTAACCTTTTATGAACAAACTCAAGGTGAGTATAAGTACGGTACATTCACTGAAAAAATTTAAAGAAAGTCTTACCTTGCTTAAGCGCATCTAAGAATTCAATCAGTTGATGACGGAATACTGTGAAGTTGATCTTAAACAACTCAGAAGAAACAAGTGTCAGGTTGTTCAATACATGTACTGCCAGTTACAGGTGCTCCTCTCTGGTTTTCAAGAAAGAAAAGAAGAATAAACAAATATGAATACATTTAAGTAACAAACTACTTTCAAGCAAGATGCACAAACTTCAGTTACAAGATATAGAAGAGGGTTTGAAGAACATTTGAAGAACAAAACCTTGAAAGTATTAAAAACAACACCAAAATATAAAATAATTAATACAAAGCCAAAAGATTAAAAACAAAAAAAAAAGACTTAAAAGAGAATGTTAAAAAATGTACCCACGTCTGATGGTGACAAGACTGCATTATTACTGTCTGTAAACAACAGGGTCTGTTGGTTAGTCCGAAAGACAAATGTCTAAAAACTAGATTCAATGGCAGAATACTAAATAGAAGACTGTTTTAAAGCTACAACTTGTATAAAAAATATTACATTCTCTCAGGTATTAAAGGTTTCAGACTTTGACAGGTTTAGGTGAAATGTTTGTCATCAAATTAGATGCAATGAGAGCTGTACATTTCCATATGTGGTCCTAGTACTATTAGAACCCAGCCTGACTGCCAACATACAGTGACAACATACTGTGTCACAATGAAAACATGTCTATTGTGCAGATGATTTTACATTATTCAAAAGGTCAAGAAAACAAGAGCAGGTTACTTTGAAGATACAAATGAAAACATTTTTTTTTGTGAAAATAGAAAAATTGTTACTTTGCTGATTTTTTTTTACATATTGCGTTATTGTTCTAAATGAAAATGTGTAATTGTTACTGTTTTATACAGCATTGTTCCTTTGCTTAAGATCACTTTGTTGCTGGTAAAACTACTACTGTTCAGTTACTGGTTCCTCACTGGTTTGATTTTACGTATGTTTATTCTAATTAAAATGTTGAAATGGACTTGTACTTGCTGGTTATTACTCACATTTTTCTCTTCACTCACCTATTTGGACCCTGAATGTGCTTTAAATCAAGCTAAAAGGATTTAAATCTTACTATTTATGTGGTTACAAACTTTATTCTGTTACACTGTAGTAATTGGTGACTGGTAATAATTGGTATAATTTTTTTATTGGAGTGGTGGGGTGGAAAGGGAAAGGACAATGCAGCACTGTGGATCTGGTATTTGGTTTCCACAGCAACCCATATTAAATTACGTAGAGGCTTACAGGTGGTGGACTTTAAACAGAGGCGGAGGGACAGGTGACGCAGACCACAGGGAACTCTCTTCTTCCTGGAAAGAAACCAAGCAACTGCAAAAATGGTAAGAGCAAGAAATTCTTTCCATTAAGCCTTTTTTTTAAATGTATATTCTAATGTAACAGTGTTTTGTGTGTACTTACCTGCCAAGTGACACCCTACTATTGTCACCTTGCAGGCTAAATTCTTCACACCAGTTCAAATCAATGGTAAGAGTATTCCACAGCACCGCATGTTGTTTTCCATCTATAACCATTATTTAAAGTGTTGATGTTTGAAATGTACTATTTGCCAGTCTGTCTTGTCCATAAGTACGGTACATTTATTGTTTTTATAAACCATACGTTAGGTTGCTTGTACGGACGCACATAAGGAACTAAGGCCGAATTTGTTCAGTCTTATTAGTTCCTGTTAAGTAATGCCAATGTATTTCTTATCTAACCTGCTGTTGTATGATGGATAACACTATGCTAAAAATGTCCCTTACTAAATAATACAATGAAATGTTCTATGCTGATGTAATCCAATACTTTTTTCTATTTCCCTCGCAGAGTTGAAGGAGTGCTTCTCCTTGTATGACAAGAAGCAAAAGGGCAAGATTGTTGCCAAAGACCTGATCACAGTTATGCGCTGCCTGGGTACAAGCCCCACGTTTGGTGAAATCGAAAGACATCTACAAGTTCACAAAATTGGTAAAGTACAACATACGTTTTTTTACGATTGCTATGACAATTTTTCAAAACTTTTAACAACTTTCCTAAACTCTTAACGCAGTCAGCACAACATCTGTCTGTGTAGGCTATACAATTAACACATTTCTTGTTGCTTTGACACAAATTGCATACGATTAATACAAATTTAAAATGCTTGAACATCTTTTACAAACGAGCTCAACCAAGATCAAAACAATGGATATGTACTGCCAAATTCACAAATGCTTTCACATTGTATGTCAGAACATATAACATCATGTTCTAAACCTAACTTATAGGCTAAAGTGAAAGTGAACAGCTGTTCACAAATAAACACAAATACATCCCCTGCATTTTATTCCATTGCTACTATAATATAATATGTAAATAGATCAATCACAGCTAATTCCCATCTAGGAAACACACTCAGGTGTTGAGGTTCTTTCAATCGCATGACCATATGTTACGTAGTACATACAGTAAAAGAGGACCTATTTGGGCTGATTTTGTGTGGAAAAGGAACAATAAAAATGAACACAAAGAAAGTAAGAAAAATTCCTGCATGAGGGAAAGGAAGACAAATACCAGGACAATTCTGTCTCAGTCTTCTTTTTTTCATAAACCGTACATTCTATAAAGCTACTCTGAGATGGGTCATTCATTTTTTGTATTGAATTTCGGCAGCAAAAGAAACAAAATGCATGCATTTACTAAACCCAACAAAAGAAAAATGTAGAGAGGCTTCAAGAGAAACTGCAATGTAAAACACAATCTATGATCAATACAATCACTATTGTCTATTGTATAAGGGCAGACCTGACACATAAAATAATGCAGTTTCTGTAATTCCATCTGATGTTAGTGTTTTGTATGACATTGTGCTATGAATGACTAAATTTTCCTGTTGGAAGAGAACGTGCGTTAGTGTTTTGGAATAATTATTTGATTTTGAGACATGTTTGCATTGTTTTGATAGACATAGTGTATTGTGTTAGTGAATTGTTGTAGTTTGAAAATTTGTGTTAGAGTTTAGTTTTCAATGTGTGATTTTGAGCATGAAGTTTTGCCAATTGTGTGTTGTAGATGTGTTGGTGCCTTAAGAGTTTAGGAAAGTTGTTAAAAGTATTTATATAATTGTCACAGTGATCGTAAAAAACTGTAATCTAATTTGTTTGAGGCAGTGCTGTAGTCAAGACCACCTTTGTCGAGTCCAAGACAAGTCCAAGACCAGGACTAGTCAAGACAGAGTCCAAAGAGGTTTGAGTCCAAGACAAGACCGAGTCAGAGTCAAGACCGAGTCTAGGACAGAAAAACAGTCTTATGCATGACAGTATCAAGACAATCATTTTGGGATTATTATTTGTTGATCTAAAAGCAAAAACAGTGTCACAACACCCAGGATTTGTAAGTATAGCCATTCCCCTTGATATCATATAATCTAATCTAAAGAAAACAGAATGACATATGGTGACACCTCATAATAGCAGTGTTAGAACTGATACAAACACCAATCCTCTACTATTACCATGGCTAGGTACTAGTACTTAGCATTTGAGCAACTAAATGACAATATAGCTTCACTCCAGATGTAGTGTAGAAAAGAAGTGACCAGTGTTGTATGATTAGTTATCAGGTGGCCAGTGTTTCACTTTTCCCTCCAATATTATTATAAACATAATAAAGACACCTGGACTCGGTCGAGACCAAAAGCCATATTTGGCAAGACCAGTGGCAGAGACCGAGACAAATACATGTCCAAATACCAGTGAGTCCGAGACAAGTCCGAGTCCATAGAAAAAACATCAGAAAAAAAGGAGCATGGTCATTTTTAAGAGGTGCCTATAGAGAAATCTAATTGTTTTTGTAAAATAAACAGCTATTTCTTTCATGATCTACACTATTATTGGGTCATTGTAAAATCTTGGGTTCAAGGCTTTTATCAATTAAAAGAATTACTGAGTGGCATATTAACACTGACAAAACCGGCTTCTCTGCTTGTAATAAAAAAAAAAAAGGTTTTTCCTATTTAGCTCAAAATGTGTCTAGATACATGAAATAAATATGGTAAAAACTCCAAACCAAAACATTTCTTTTCCGATCAGTAGTTCCAATATTTCTATCCCCAAGTGGCCCTTACAGTCAATTTTAATGCACATTTAAATATAATTCCTGTCCAAACTTGCCAACTTGTTCTTAATCTTTCAATATAATTTGACACAGACCTAATATGTGTACTACATTCACGTTTAGAAAAGACAGGTGAGCTGGACTTCTCTACGTTTCTGATGATGATGCACAGACAGATGCAACAGGAAGACCCCAAGACAGAAATCCTGGAGGCCTTGAGGATGACGGACAAACAGAAGAAGGGATACATCCAGGCATCTGAGCTCCGGGCCAAGCTCACCATGTTGGGAGAGAAACTAACAAACAAAGAAGGTAAAATGAACACTGATTCTGATATATGAGCAACCACAAGATTGAAAGACTAGAGGAGGCTGCTAAAGTTGCTATGTTTATATGGAGCTATAGCAAACACTTGTAAAGGCTGCTTTTTAATCAATATAAGGTACAATATTCTATAATCTACGTGAACACAGTTAGAGTGCAGTCTTTAAATGTTTGGACAGTTTATTTGGCTCTGTATTACAACACACTGGACTTTAAATCAAACTATGAGGTTAAATGTGAAGGTATTAACCCCAACAACCAATGAACCATGTTGATTATGTAGCATTTCTTATACACTTCCCTAAGTACAAGGTGCTAAGAGAGCTACACTGTTCTCCAATACGAACGTGAACATCCGAAAATACCCTTAAACTTTGAATGTCAGTCATTGTTTCATTAAAAATCAGTTTGCTGAAGGAGCGCCAAAACAACGAACATATATTTGTCCTAATACTTTATGACTGCAGTGGATGTCAAACTTCCAGGTGCTAAAAACTGGGGTTTGTAAAAAAAAAAAAAAAAAAAAAGGGTTTGGGAATGGAATTTGTATTAGTGAAGACTGTAACTTATGTGTGTACCCATGAGATGACAAAAATCAATACATATTTCAGTTAAAAAAATGGCTTATAGCGTGGCCTGGCTCCCCCACTCTCCCCCTGCTCATCTGACAAAGTCTTTTCCTTTCATGTCTCACATTTACCACATCTAACTTTCATACTGTATGGTATGCCCCACAAAGACAACAATCCTCTGTAACTGACTACAGCAGGTATGGCTTTAGACTTCAGCTCAGTATCTCCCTGGGAATTGCAAGCTGCTTCCTTAAATCCACTACAATTTGCCCTATGCATAGCTGTCCTAAGACCTGTCTGTGTAATACAGCTTTCCTCTGGATATTTCCTCCATTTCCTATAAACCCAACATTACTTTCTTCTTTTTTCTGCTGTGTAGCTGATTGTATCTCCAGGTGTATCCTCTTGAATACTCACTTAAAATGCTGCCAGGCTGTGGTGGAAAGCTGTAGTCAAACATATCAAACATGAAAATATGCTCTAGATTTGTAATTCTACAGCTAAAGTTAAAGCACTGGAGAAATGTATTTTTGTGATATATGATGATTCAAGAACAGCAGTCAATGGGCCTCATTCACCAATATCTCCCTAAGTGTTTTCTTAAATTTGTTCTTAAGAACGTTCCTAAGAAAAGTCTACGTCTGATTCATGACGTTTTCTTAAACAGCAGAACCGTTGCTCCTATTTAGCGTAGGTAAACGCCCCGTTAATTCCCATAAAAGGGCATGAGATGGCAGGGCCGTGTGCGCACTGTGACACTGCACACAAGAGAAATGTTTAAAAAAAGACGTGGTAAAGACTGGAGGCCTCAACTCCAAAAGAAAGAAAAACTTTAGTAATTCTGAAATGGAGGTACTGCTGCATGAAGTTAGCAAAAAACGAGACACATTTAGTAGCGTCAGCAGTGCATACCAAGCAGCAAATAAAACCAATGCATGGAATACATGTTACTCATGCAGTGAACGCTGTATCCGGAGAAGGGCGCAGAACCGATGAAGTAAAAAAAGAAATGGTTTGATCTGAAATCTGAGGCAAAATAAAATATTTCTAAACATAGAAGACAGATGCTGGCCACCGCAGCAGCAGTAAACACGCCATTGTGTGGTGTAGTCCTAGTCTGCAGAAATGTGCATACTTTGGGCGTGTAAATAGCGTGATCAATCACTTATTATTGGATGGCAAGGTTCCCTGTTAACATTAGCCGCTTTCCGACCAGAGGGATTTTTGCAGTTCCTAGAACATAACGTTCCTATAATCCTTTTTTTGTCGTGTTCCGACTGGACCAATTTGGGGGTTCTGGACCGCAGTTCCTGTAACTCTTTCAGCTCCTACTTCAGGGCAGGCTATTTTCCCTTTTCCACATAGGAACCCTTGGTGACCTAGCACCGTCTGGAACACAAGCAGTACATATTCTTCAATGTCTGTTGCAATTCGCCTACGTATGCTAACTCATAAGGCAAACATCACGCATTCAACCAGCTAATTGTTAATGCTAGTTAAACTTACCCGTCGTTTCGTTTGCCTGTTGCGCTCTGCTCTTCTATCTTCTTCCATCATATTAATTAGGATCATATTAAGCTGGAGCCTTTGTCTTCTGTGTTTCTCTAGTCTTTAAACGCTGCCGTTCGAACTCCATTTATTGTTTATTGTAGCGCTAAAGTCAAGTGACGACGCTATAAAGACTGTTGCCGTGCTTGCGTCACTCCCTTACCCCTCCTATAGTCCCTATGGCCACTTGGCCAGTGTGAATGCAAATGGAAAAACCGGTTTTGGGGGAAGAGTAGTTAATAGAACTGTTTAGAAGTGGACTGTTCCTAGAACTACTTGGCTATTATTAATGAGAATTGAAGGCAAAGCAAGACAAGTTTATTTATATAGGCCTTGCACTTTGAATTCACAATGGGAATTCAAAGTACTTTACAAATTAGCAGAAGTGTAGTGTGTATTTATTAAAACAAACAAACAAACAAACCTATAATTATGTGTAAAATAATTAGTTACAAAATTATAAAGGAGATACATATTAGATTTTAAATTAGAACTGAGGTAAATGGTTTTACTACTTCTTTTGCTCAAACATGTCAGCTCTAAATAGTGCGTAAGAGTGCTCTTGAGTGTGCGTAGATTCTGTTCTTTCCTTAAGAACAAAATTCCAAAATTAGAAAACATTGGTGAACACCAAAGTCTTTGTGAAAACTGCGTAAGTGGGGTTTAAGAACACATTTCTTCATAAGAACGTTTGGTGAATGAGGCCCAATCTTTGTTTAGTGTTTTTGTTCACTCAGTTTCTCTCTCTCTCGCCCCCACGTTTTTGAATTTCACTGTAACTTCAGGACCCAGTGGATTCTGTACTTGAAAATGATAAAGGTAGAGCTAAAACAACATTTTTGTCCAACGTTTTTGAAGTAAAGAGTTTGACTCCTGCAGCGACGCTGATATCCAGTTAAGTGTCTGTGGTTGATTTTAAAGCCATTTGTTATTTTTAAAAGCCCGAGCTCCATCATTCATACGGTTACTGGCTTTAAAGCATCGTCAAGATTTAGTTCAAAGTACTGTCCGTGTACTGCCTCTGGATGGGTGCTGTGCGTGTAAAGCACAGCAGGGAGACTTTCATGAAGTTGTTGGATACCCAAACTATTAACAGTATAGTAATGCCAGCAGTGATGAATTGCAATCTAAATGAATTGAAATGAGATGGGCAATACATTTATAGGATACATCATACTTTCAATGTAAGGGAGGCTTAAGCTGACTCTCAAAAAGCACAGAACGACCATCAGCAAAATGTACTTAATGGAAAAAGCTTTTCACGTGAATAAATTATTTAATTTACTACATTAGAAACATTTAGGAGCTTTTATATTGAGTAGAGATCGCCAATAATGAGGTGAAACATTTCAGCTTTTGCTCAAGAATAACAGGAATAACAAAACCCACTCACAGTCTGGCTCAACACACTTGTTGGCCGCTCTTCATCTTCGAAGGAGTTGTCAGACAGTCAAAAACTCCCACAGGCAAAGTTTCTAACCCTGAGGAGTTCCGAATAATAGTAGCAGAAAAATGAGTTTTCAGGCAGCGCTCTTTTTTTGTCAATCCCACTTACAAAGCTGTTTTTGTCCATCTTCTTTGTCTAGTGGATGATCTCTTCAAAGAGGCAAATGTCAAGTCAGACGGGACTATCAACTACGAAGAGTTCACCCAGATGGTGACGCTGCCACCTGTGGATTATTGATTTTTCAGCCATGATGGGTTTACATACAATGAACTTCAGAAATCACAAACTGTATTAAATCGACATGATGTTGGCAGACTATTCTTTGAGTTTTAAATTAAATGCAGAACCTGTTCCCAGAGCTTTCCTCTGTGACTGCACATTGTGAAGCGCTGTCATTATACCGTATTGTAATGAACAATATATGATTTTGCAGGTTATTCTTTAACGGGCTCACATTTCGTCAAGCCTGATCCCTCCACCCAAACAAATGTAATGTCCAGTTTGACATTTTGTGTATGTATTTCTGCATGCGATATATTAAATCTTTTTTCTTGAAGTAGTTTCTCTTCATGTGGCCCTGTCAACTTTTCACACATCAGTATCAAATTGCATTCACTTCCTACACAGCTTTTTTTAAACCCTCAACCATATCGTTCTGTTTCAGCTGTTCTCAAGCCCTGCATGCATAATTGTCATGCATTTGACATTTGTGAACATTGCATTTACATAAGCGGCTTACAATTACTTCCCCCCCACAACTTTTATTTCATAGTATAAATCACAGTATATAAATATCCATATATAATAACACATCAGTGATTAATACATGAATAACATTTTCTCCAAAACATGTAATTGTTGTATTGCCTCTTAACATTTCATTTAAATTTTTACAGTAAGACTTTGTTAAGAGATTGTACTGTAGTTAGCCAACTGAGTGTTTTGAAAAATGTGTTTAGTAGCTATATTAGCCACTTGGCTAGAGTCTTGATTTTGTGCTTGGAAACCAACATAGTCATTAAATATACAAATATGGATCTTTTTAAACAGAAAAAGTACAGAAACAATCAGTCCCAACAAACTAAATTAACAAAAAGAAAAAGGTAAAGGCTTGCATAATCCCTGCAGTCAAACATCAACTGTGTTTCAATATGGGGATGTGTTTATAAATGAAATGTGAATGCATCATGCAAATACTGTATGATTGGCCCTTTGTTACAGCCCTCCCGATTGTCTAATCACTTAAGCAAATGTTATTCATGTAAATTATCATTACCTACTTACATACGAATATTTTAATTTTAAAATCTATTAAAAAAAATTGTTCATATATTGCAATTTAACAAAACAATACTTTTTAGATTCTGCAAATATTTCTAATATCTGTTCTTTCATGCAACTATGACTATAGAAGTGTTAAAAATAGGCTACAGTAAATTATTCCAAATGGCATACATGGGGGGCAGGTATATTCTCTATCTTTTAAGAGGTCCTTGGCTGAAAAAAAAAGAAATGAGAACCTCTAAATAGGCACCTGATCCTTACAGTAGGCTATTTCACAATATTCTTTTTGTTTTAATTGATTTTCTGTTCAATATAGCAAAAAGCCTTTTGACAGATATGCCGTTTTCTTTTTACATAACGAAACGAAATACAGGACGATTCGATGGCACTGCAACTGCCTGGGCTGGACTGCATTGATTAGCTGCTTTTTAACTACTGCTGAAAAGAAGAAGAATTGCAGCCTACATACTGTACATGTCAGTGCTAACAACAAAAGATGAAAGATGAGTGAAGTGTCATCAAGACTTTAGTTCCTAAACTAAAAAACACAGTTGCCAAAGTATAAAATTATATAAAACTAATTCCTTAATACACCGTGCTAAACCTAATGTGATATGACACTGACTTAGTGAGTCCCTTACTTTTTGAATAATTTCACAATCCTTAAAAAAGAAGCATGTATTCTGATATGCTGAATTTAACTTATATTTCAGTCAAGTGGTTAATTAAAACAATACCATCAAATTGTCTAATATTCAAGTAGATAAGGCACTGGGCCGGCCCAATACCTGACCTGAAATGTTTGGAGCCTGTGTGGCCTCTAGCACCAAGTATTTCCTGCAGCTCCACTGTTCACATTTAATTTTTACTTACTGTGACTTAAAAAGTGTAGTGAAGCTGTTTCAGTTAGTTACACAACTGTAACTGATACAACTAATTAAAAGGGGCTGTGCTCAAAATACTGAGAAAAAAAACAACAGTAGTTTGGGACTGCCTTTGGGAAGACCAATATGTGAAATAGCAACGTTTTCTCAAGGCCACATGGACTAACATGCATGCGCAGCCAGACCGGCTCTCAGAACAAAGAACAGAGAAGCTCGGATTACAACACACACATGGGGAGTGTGACTTCATTCTCTGCTCTGTACAAAATATTGGTTTGCTCCTATATTATGTTATTCTGAATGTCGAGTACAGCCCCTTTAAAAAAAAACATGCTTTTTACCAGCTGTTGCAGACATTAAACATGACAGTTTCTCAAATCCCTCCCCCGAACACTGATTGTCCAATCACAGCTTAGCAACCGTAACTAGCCACTGCAGACAGGCCTGTCAACCTTTGGATCTCTCTCCACAGTTGAAGCGATGTGAATGGTGCTGTAGTGAGATTGATACTCAGTATGTAAAATGTTGTAGAGTGGTGTCTTTTTATCCTCTTCAAATCAAAAAACAGAGTGTAAGGAATCAATTAAATATTATTAATGTGTTTGCCTGCTCTAATGTAAGCTGCAAATGTTAGCATGTCGGGCTAACTAAAGCTATCTAAGGACTATGGTTATCTGCTCCTCAGATCTCTGCAGGGTAAATCCAGACAGCTAGCTAGACTATCTATCCAATCTGAGCTTTCTGTTGCACGACTAAAACAACTTTTGAACGTAAACATGTTCCACCAAAACAAGTTCCTTCCAGAAACAATTTTGCAGCGCCACCCATGACGATGGTGATTGGTTTAAAGAAATGCCAATAAACCAGAGAACGTTTTTCTTCCATCTCGGAATGCTGTGTGGACTAGCCAGACCCTCCTCCGCAGCGCTGTGGAGGAGGGTCTGGCAAAGCGAGACTACTCACAGCTGAACTCATTACCTGAGATATTATCTGAGCGTTACGTTTGCTAAACACATCGGTTAGTCAACATCCCTGAAGCCTATTCTCATGTTTGTTTTTTATCATATGCATAATACTAGGGCTAATTAGCTCAACAGTTGCCAACTGTGTATTTTAACATGAATCATCAGCTTCTGAGGATGCACAATATCTTGTACGTAGCCGTCAAGTGCATTTTCAAGACCTCGTTTGTGGGGTTCTCATTTTAAAATGGGTCGGCTTGAAACGTGTTTTTAAACAGCTCGTCGAGCTAACACCAGCTTAGTTGGCTAGCTACAGCAGCTAAATTTTGCCAGCAACATTTGGCGTTTCAGTTGGCAAAACAGACAGCCACATACTAGAAATGAGAGGCTGCTTTTGTCTACTTCTGTCTGAAATCAAGGACCCATAGTTTCAAAAATTACTCTGAATTTAAATGGTAAATCTGCGAGACTGAAAAGCTCGACAGGTGTAGCAACAGTAGCTAAGGTAGGTAACAAAGGGGGGTGGGGCTTAGCAAACAGTCATTATTTTTAAATGTCACATGAAGCATTTATGCACCACTTACATTTTGCACCATAACATTTGCACCACATTATACTTAAAAACCACATTGTAAATTGTATACCTGTTTGTTTTAATGTAACTGTTAGTTTCTGCTGCAGTCAATAAAATGAAAGCATTGTACCAACCATAAAAGGTTAATGAGTCATTTATCTACATGTGTAATAATGCACTATTAAGCTGGCTACATTGATAGCAGAGCCCTAATGTAGGCCAACATCTGTTAAAAAGAAATCTTGATTGATAAATTGTCATTCTGGTCAAACTGTATAATATAAAATGTGCAAACAAATATTTACATTCTCATTGATTTGCTATGAGAGAGGCAATGCTTTGTTAATATTTCCAATTCCTTTTAGAGCTGTATAATAATGTCACCAGCACAAACATGCAGAGTTTTGGAGTTGGACTAATTTCATTCATAATTAGTCTGTAGTGATGAGGAACTCAGAAAAGGGCTCAGATTATTGACTTTAAATGATGATTTATATTTCACCAGTGTTCCCGTTGATGAGTGGTTACTTTGTTGCGGCTCAGCGGCGAGACGTACTGCTGGAGCGGGAACGCTGGCTGCAGGTTCTGCAGCACTGCGCTCGTACGTTGGGCAAGTGGCAGCGGCCGAGCCAGCGGAGAGTCTGACAGAAACGAGATGTTACCCGATCGCGAAGGCAAACTGCTCCTGTGTGGGTGGGTGGGTGGGTGGGAGAGAGAGAGAGAGAGAAAGAAAGAGAGAGGTTAGATACAAACTTCACTGGCACAATGTCTGTTAAGCCTCTTAACATCATATGACATGCCCAAGGACATCAACAAGATACAACAAAAACATAGAGCTAATATATACACATATGGTATCTCCCACACAGGATCACACTTGACACAGGCAGTTAAAAAAAAAAAAAAAAAAAAAAAAAAAGGAGGGCACACCGCTCACCACATACCTGGATGACAGTCCAGGAGGCTAGAGTGACAGATGTCAAGGTTAAAGGGACATGTTGCATAGGGATGCAGAGCGCAAATCCACAACTTTACAATAAATAGATAAAAAAGTATGTACTAGTATGGGTGGCATTAAAAAAACATATAGAAAAGTATTATAAAACCGGTGTAAAGAGATGTGCAATGTATTCAGGCTCGTTAGGGGAAGCTTTTTTCATGAATAAATTAGAAATTGACTTGAAAAGTGTAACACAATCAACCGATTAAAAAAATTATTTAAATATAAGGGGATTAACAAATATAAAACAGAAGTGTGAATACCAGAAGGTGTACAAAATGTATTGGACTTCTTTTGTTGTACTGGGGTATATAGTCTATACTTAGTTTATGTAACTTTAATTTTTGTATGGAAAAATATACTTTTAATGTAAAAAGTGTAGGTGTAATAAGCTCCGGCTTCAGCATACACCTTTTCGGTATTGTTTGTTTCTTGTCGCTATGAATGTTTGACTATTGTGAGTTACAGATGACCGAAAAAAAGAATTAAACTAAACATGAGGTGCTGGTACAGAGATGGAGATTGCGGTTTTGTGCATTTAAAAAAAAAAAAAAAAAAAAAAAACTGACAACACAAGTGGATAAAAATAAATCCTGACACCTTGAAACAGGACACTGCATGTGAAACAATTACAAAGAAAGAGCTTACAGTGTCTAATCTGATATTATTTGAAAAGGCTCAGCTTTCCCACAAATACAGTACATCCAATGGACCATAAAACAAGACAACTCAACTCAAAACATTTGCTTTGTCAGAGCAGAGAGCAACCTACTGCACTATGATTACCAAAAAAAAATAAAAATAAAAGTGTACGTTTGGGTACACAGGTTTGTATCCGTCAACCATAGCACACAGCAGTTACAGCAGAAGCATGAAATTGAAAAACCAGTCCAGACAGCCATTTGAGCGTGGGCTGTCACACGTTATCAGACACTCACTGTTTCAGATTCTGATGTTTTAAGTAAAGAAAATACCAAAGCTGTGGGTGACTGTGGAGAGCAGAGGGCCGTTTTAGAAGAGATACCAAAAAGAAAAGTGTTATGGTGGGCAAAGAAAACAAACAACTCAGTATCATCTACAGTAGATCCCATTGTAAATATGCTTTCCTTAGCTTTAATCAGGTTTTAAGTTCTACAATTGTTCTGATATGACTCTAAATCAACTGAAAAATGACTTATCTTGTTCACACATCTGATACAAAAGTAATGCACCTTTTAAGATGTGGTAAACCAATGCAATACATAAATTAAGAAGTAATGGCACTTCTTGGCCGTTAAGAATATCTGTTGCACATCATCCTTCTCTCACTTTTGCAATATGTTGTTTTATAATAAAGCAGAAATACTTATAAAACAGACCACAAAAAGACTGACACTAGTAGTAGTGACCTACAGATTTTTCTGTGTCTAGGAAAATGGTCAACACAACAGTCTTGGTATTATATATTAGATTATATGCGACGAGCTGTCACCTAAATTTAAATCTTCATTTGTCCAATATCACTGAGATATCGCAGCCTTGATTGACAATGTGACCTGAGGAACGGTCAGAGGGTCATCAAAAGCATTACCGTCCTCTGAGCCCCATGATCATTCACACATTTCATGAAGAACTAACATTATCTTTTCAAGAACCAAAGTGTTGGACAAATGGAAAAGTGAAGTGTCATGGTGGCGCTAGAAGCAAAGTCAGGGTATCCTCAAAACGATTAGAAATCATACCAAGACAATGCATCATAATTTCAATCCAAAAATATGAATTTTGGACCAAAAACTTATTTTGGTTTAACGGAGTTAAACCAAAAACGGTTAAGACCTGGATCTACATTGAGATTTTGGGGGTCTAAGGAAGCACTCTGAATTGCCATGCTCAGCAACAAGCTTGCACCCATGGTTGCACCCTCCAACATGGCTTATGCACACTGTACTAATGAACCCTCTTGTGTAAAGCAATTCTCAAAACTCCAGAGTGCAGAATTTCCAATGTCACCCAGATCAGAGAAACTCCATGACATCAATGGGGTACGAAGGCCACAGCTGCAACTTAATACACAGTATTTCCTGTTTTCTATACACCCCCATTTGCGATCTTTGACCCACTCACCAACATGCCCTATATAGAGCAGTAAGCAACAAAAGGCGGCAGTGGAACTTTGCAGTCATCAACAACATTGATTTGAGTGAGAAGGAAAACCTGTAAACGGGGAGCCCCTCTTCAGCCCCACACCCTATGCATCAGTATAATCAGTAGATGTGGTTTTGCATTTGTTTTCTACAAAAAAAAACATCTTATGGTCCAAGGGTCATGGAAGGTTGATTACAGCATAATGAAAGGGCGAGCCAGGGAACAAATAAGCTGAATAAAGAACATAGTGAAGGGCTGCTGAATGATCTTCAGTACATAGGGAATGGAAATAACCAACATTGAACGCTGCATAAGCACAAAAGACACCATCTCTAGGTTAAGCAGTGTATATAAAAAGCGCCACCTTTATGTCTTCATCTTCAATTTTAGGTACAAAAGACAGGATAGGTAGAGGTGTTTATTGAACCGTCACTTCACGACAACAGTAGTGCGGCTGAACTGTCAATCATAAACTTATTGTGGTCTGCCACTTACTGATAAACATAAATATATAATAATATAACAAGTTGTGAACATTGACCCATATAAGTTGATATGGGAAACTTCTTGGGAAACAGTTCATTTATTGCACATCCAGCAGCTACAGAGCAATTATTCATTTGGAGTCATGTTTCTGTAAGTCCAATATTCACTCTCTTTTAGCTCTGTTTTTGGTCTCTACCAACTCCTGAGCAAGTAGTGTACAGCGGGTTTTTAGAACTTTCTCATTCAAAGCAGCTGCCTGCTGCGGCCCAGAACAATGCTATGAGAGCGGTGAGACTAAACAAAATAGTAAAGTTGCCGGACAACCAAACTATGAGCTGTAACTCTGTAAAGCCACGTCTCACCAGAGAGCTAAATTCAATTCTAAATGTATAAATACGCTACCTGGATAGTTTACATTTTTCTTTTAATATGCCCAAATTAAGGCCTGGTGTTTGTTGCCATATACAGTATGGACATGTATTTTTTTCAGTGTTTTAAAGAAATAAGCCCCAGCTAAGATTTAAGAGCTTAGAAACATTACAAACAGAGAATTTTGATATGAATTCTAAAACAAATCCATAAGCTCAATGATGATTTACCTCTATACACCTATACAAAAAAACAACAACAACAATGAAGCTCATTAGCTCCCGACGTTAACTCAGTGCTGTGGGAATCTGTGTCTGCAGGGAGATCTTCAGACTGAATACAGGTCATTCATCCACTTGACCTTCTTCTACTCTCCCATAGGCTTTTTCAAGGCACCAGATCATTAGGGCTGGGTATCGTTCAGAATCTTTCGATCCGGTGCCAATTTCGATACCTCAGTTTCGATACCGATTCCTAACGATACTTTTTTCGATACCATATGTTTTAAAATCCAATTCAATATCAACAAAAATACATTAAACACAAAGCTTTTATTTTCCACCTTAATTTTTAATCAAAACAGTTATCAAAATTAAAAAATTCTGGTAAAACTGCTCACTCAGAGTAACATTAATAAAAGTGCCTTGCCTTGCAAGCTCAGCCTGTCAGTCAGTCATCAGGGCAGAGAAACCACCGTTGTGGCTGCTTGTAAGAGGAAGTGTAACGTCAACAGCACCGCAACCGCTTTCGGCTCGCCATTAATATCATATCGGAGTATTTTTTTCGATACCATAAAAGTATCGACGTTCGGTACCCTGCCCTACAGATCATAGACTGTATGTTAAACATTACTCTCAGCTTGCATACAAAGAGGCGCCATGAATCATAGATCACTTATGCCACAATGTTCCCAAATGTAACCCTGAATGCAGCCCTGAAGGTAACAGAAAAAAGGCTCATACACGCTTACATTTTCTAGTAGAGCTAGTGGTTTAGCTTCAAGGACATCCTTTGTGAGTTTCTGATATGTATGCATAATGCAACACGTTGAGATCGGATTAAGAAGACCTCACTGTTAGGGACAAGGCAGAGCTGTAATCAAGAACATTTGTCTAGTCCAACATGAGACAGAACTCAGTGGGGGTTTGGGTCAAGACAAAGACCTCTGCCAAGACCAAGTCTAAACTAGGAACTAACCAGCACCCAGTCACATCTTATTTACCTAGCAATATTTGGTATTCTACACAGATCTATTACCATTCAACACTGTCTGCAAACAATAAAATAATGAAAACAAAGATTAAGCACTTCATTCTGATGAAATCTGCATCAATTTATGGTGGAAATGTCTTAATTAATGTAAAGGAAAACACAGGTGACAATTCAAAATATAAAACCACAATGGAATATAATGCTATTAGCTCTCAGGCATTCTGTATTGCTTTTCAAATATTTATGTTGTCCCTGCTGAGTCAACACACATGTAGGAATGATTTACTCTTCCGTCCTCTTTTGTGTCTTTTGTTTTGGGAAGTGACCTCTTTAAAGTGCATGTGGCATCTGTTCACATTAACGACACATTCGTTAGTTTTATTAATTTATAAACCCCTGGACTGTAATAGCTCAGATGTGTTTCAGTTTTCTGCTTATGTTCAAAACGTTGTGCACATTTAAAACATATCCCACATATCTGCCTATCACACTGCAGTCCAAACTTTTAACTTGTTTTCATTATAAATATATAACTGGAGGCGCACAATGAATATCAAATTAGTGCATAGGACAATTTTAAGTATCAGAAAAGTGGTAGGGACATATCCCCACCGTCCCTACAATAAATTATGCCCATGCAGGTCAGGGCGAAGCGGAGGCTCGATTTGCCTGCATTAATTGTGCTGGCTGTAACAAGGGAGGTGGAAGAGAGAGGGGCAGGTGCTTGTGCGGCCTCGCAGAACTCAAATGCAGTTGTCGGGCATTGCAACACGCTTTTGATTGAGAATTGATGCCATGGGCCAAACATAAAATTAGAAAAAGCAATAGAAAAAAAAATTCTGCAAAAAAGGGCACTTATCTTGTCAGGTGCACACACCTGCAGGCAGAAAGCAGCTGAAATGAACTCATTTTGAACACATGTACATTTCTTCAGTGGTCAGAGCTCAGGATCAGAGGGTTTAGTGACTGTACGCTGCAGTTTAGGTTGTAGGGGGAAGTACAGTACCGTATCGCAGAGTGAGCACTGAAAAGAGCTTCAGTTTGATACATATATATGGAGAAAATGTCACTAATGGCTCAATATGTCATACCGTTTTTTTTTTTTTTTTTTTTCTAGTAAATATAGGCCTATCCATGCTCCAAAAGCACATGTGCAGTCCTTGTGAAGGATGGACTCACATGGACTTCATATTATCCCCTACTGCTAAGAAAATCAACCACTGCTTCCTAGTGGGATATTAATGACCTGCAGACCAGATGTTTTGTCGGACAGGCACAGATAAATGGAAATCTGTCTTGGGCTCACACAGCTGTACACGTGGCCTTACACATGTATTGTGTTACTGCACTGGTTTCACATTAAACTGATGAGAGTCACAGCTTCTGAGTGCAGCTTACAGTCCACGATGCGAGGCTACTTGGAGCAGCTTTTGCCGTACAGGCTCTGACAAAGGCATGAGTAGACGACACTGAGCAGTTATATTCTTGGCCATCGAATCAACATATCGTGTTGGTCAATATATATAGTATAGTATAGTAGTATAGTATATTGACACATCGTGGCCAGGCTTTTATTAATGTAGGATGAATGTTGCCCAAGCCTTCCTTCCTGATCATTGTCCATGTAAAATGTGTAGTAACTAAAAGTGTAGTTGAGAAAGTTTAGATAACACATTATGATATAGATATACACAAGTATGTATATGTATATATGATGGATAAAATGAGCTTCTGCCCCGTCACTTCATATTTCCATCATGTCACGTCTCTGATTGAGTAACTCCGCAGAAATGTTTCTGATCTGCGTCTAATTACAGTCGTGATCGCTCTCGGTCCAATGCAGCATCACAATGGCTCTGAATTCCTAAAGCTCTGATCTGGAATGAGTTAAAGGGATTCAACAGAAATGCTGTGGTATCAGAAGAAAGAGACCCTAATTTAAATGTGTGCCAAACACATTTTTTTATTTGGCAGACACTTTTGTCCAAAGTGAGGTCCAATCCAAGCCACAGTATATCAAGGTGAAATCGTCCAGAAACAACGCTCACAACTGCCAAAAGGTGCATAAAGTAAAATAATGGTGCCTTTGCAAATGACTTTTTTGTGTTTTTGAGAAAGTACTAGAGAATGATCATATAAGGAGCAAGTACTTTCGGAAGAGGTACACAATGCAAGGTCAGATCTAACTGTGGTATAATTCTTTACTTAAGGCAGTAATGTATCCTGATGAAAGATGGGTCACATTGCAGCAAAATATATAATTTCATTATACTTGTACTTTGGATAGTGTAAATATTGTATTTTCTGTAGCCAAATATATTTTTGTAAATACATTCCTTATTTATTTGACATTTTCTATATTTGCCAATTTAATGAATGCCATTGTATATTGCTTGCATTTCTATAAATATATCAATTTAACTCACATAATGTCTCAATTATATTTAAAAGTGATTACATGGGCAGAATTGTAGTGAGCAAAGTAAATCATGGACTCTACAACACATACTGTATGTGTTGTGTAGTAACTTTTCCTCTGAGAATAATGAGTAGGTGTTCACCATGCCCCCTTTACTTTGACACAAATTGAAGCTTTTTCGAGTTTTCCAGTAATGTGCTCGCTTTTCTGACCAAAACTCAACAAATCAATCATATTAAATAACTGGGAATGCAAGAAAGTGTAAGCCAGCTGATAATTGAGGATTGTCATGTCAACTAAACCTTTAACATTTCTGTGAGAAGAGGTTTTACCTTTCTTAATGTTGGCGGTGAGACATTTGAGGTTCTCTTATTATATTCTGATGTTCTATGGCACAGATACCATTTCATATTTAGTAAAGAAAACAAAAAAAACCAGTGCTGATTGTTGAATATGTCTTTCATCTAGACGTGTTAAAAGCTTTAGTGGGAAGCAACAGGTCATATGCCAGGGAACATCTTTTTTTTTTTCACCTAATCAGCAGCGAAACACCCTGACGAGGAGGCATTAGTCAACCTTACATTCTCTGAAATCCATTTTATTTTCAATGTCCGGTAGATATAATTTTCTGATGCACATCATTGTTTTAACTAAATTCAGCCCGTTGGATTCAGTCCACTGGTTTCTTTGTCTTCTTAATGAATGGGATTTGTGTAAAAATCTCACCAGTTAAAGCACACATGAATTTGTACATGGACACTAGGGTTTAATCCTAATAATAAAATCTGATCAAAACCATTTCCCGTTTCCTGGGAAAGGTTATGACGGGAAACGGGAAATAAAAAAATAGGCAAGGAGTGGGTGTCTATTGTTCTCATACGGTAACGTTGATGCAGGCGACGGTAGCTACGGTAATACAGGCTCCCTAAATCATTACACAGGCTCAATACATTAATTCATTAAAGATAGGCCTGTCTTTTTGCAGTGCACACTGCACACAATTGTACATTTCTGAGGATCATTTTCTTTAATTTTGTTTGGCCCTGCCCTAATAAAGAAATATTTGGTTAACTTCGAGTGATTATTCCCGTTTGCAGCCGTTTACACATCCTCAACAGCCACAGAATGGATTTCGATAACGTAATGGTTTAAGAATCATTCAGTGGTTTACTTAACCATATTTCGTTAGTTTTTAATAATAGATTTCTATAAAACATTGATTATATAAGGGTTGCCTAGATTTTCAGAAGACAAGTCCCAGACATTCCACCTGGCATTTCATAATTAGCGCTGCAGCAGATGTCATGCTGCAGCACGCAGCTCACTTGATCACGCAGCAGAATTGATCATTGCAAACTGTGTTCTTTAGTGCTAAAAATGATACAAATAATATAAAAAATGTCAGTTTGGGAATGCATATTTGAATGATATTGATACATTACTTGGGCTAAAAACAAACCAAACAAACACAGCCATTTCCCGGGATTCCCGGAATATGGGCTGTCTATTTCCCGGGATCTGATTCATCTCATTTTCGGGAAAAATATTAAACCCTAATGGACACGCATGTGATGTCAGATATTTGACATGTGGAATATACTATTTCAAAATGAAAAAAAACTTTTGAGTGCCTTGTTGGGCAAAACACATAAACAATTATTAAATGAGATGGAGGGTCACACAGTGACAGTGCTAATAGGCCAGCTGTTGATGCCATGTTATCATACACCTCAAATTCATTTCATGTCCGATATGAAACAGAAATACCATTGAACTGCTGTGACCTACATTGGAAAATTTAATGAAAAAGTTGCAAATGTTGTAGAAGGCCAAATATAAAAGGAGCTGCAAAAGTAATCAATATTCTTTGGCTATTATTGTCATTTATTTATTTCACCAAGGCGATGAAGTTAAATATAAGCTCCAATATATGTTACAATCTGCATCAAGAGTTTCATGTTCAACAGGTGAAGCTGTGCGGACCATTTCTGCTGAAAAACTGAACAAAAGAAGCTGCTGTAACCCGCTTCTTCTCTGCAGACATGCATGTGCCTTCAAATAATGTCTAACTGAGCAAAGAATACACCTCTAGTGTAAACATGGGAGCCCTTTCCAAGTCATCTTCTTTAAAGACACATGCTCTTTAAGACACATGCACATTAAAGTCAGATATCAACTTTGGTAAAAAGGTTTTGGAGTAGTGTGACAGAAAAGCACAAGATAGGAATGTCAAGACATGAATGATGTGTTTCAAGCAAAAGAAGACTTGCAGCCTATAATGTTTCTGTTGTGAATAGTTGCTTTTCATTGCAAATGTCTTCTTCTACTCTATTTCAGTTGGAAATATTTTCTCTCCCTTTTTTTACACTGCCTGGTAAACAAAGAAGACCTTTGATGCTACTGTAGTCAGCCTTTCCACTGGTCTTGTGATGTGACATCAATAGAGGAAGAGCTGGTGGTTTCCCAGTGATATCAGTGCTGCTGTTGATGAATGGCAAAGTGTACTGCTTTATATATACGTATGTATGGTCAAAAAGGGCTGGGGCCAGAAAGTTTAATATAGAATACCACTGAAATAAATGTATTGTATACATAAACCATTAGGGGTACCTTCTTGATACATTTTCACAAAGTTTAAATTTGTAATTTAAAACATTTTCTCTTTCTTTCTTACCACTGCTTCCTTGTGACTACAATCAGGAAATCAGTCAGAAATTGAGGCTGTAATGTTTATTCACCTCTGTGTATTTTGTACATTCTGTGTGTTCCTTATGTCTATTTTGTTGAAATTTTTTTTTATGATCAATTTTTTACTGTTTTTATATTTAAAATAAAATAAAGAACAGACAAACACAATTGAACAAGAACAACAACCCTCTCCCATCCCCTACCCTCGGTTTATAAAAACATATAAACAAAAACAGCCAGCGCTGAGCTATCATTTTCTTGGTTGCGGTTGATCCGGCTAGCCAAATTTTCTTCTGTCTCTCAAGTAGGTGTAATTTAGAGTCATCATTAAGTAACAAAACAATCGGGTCAGTAGGAAGTCAACATCTTATCACATCAGATATTATTGATGTTGTTTTAATCCAAAACTCATGCACCTGTCTCCCATGCACTCCCAGACCATGTGCAGGAAAGTTCCAGTTTGTTCAGGTTGGCAGAACGTGCAATAGGGAGTAGGAATGGCTTTAGAGACCTATGAGGGGTCCAATATGTCCTATGGCATATGTTGAAGTGGATCTGCTGTTGATTTGGGTTCTTGGAACAGTGGGAAATGTTTTCCCAAACTGTCCCAATTAATTATGTTCCCCTCGGGCTCAGCTCTTGCTCCCATTTCTTTACTATTGGGGGTTCTCCTACAGATCCTTGCATCAGTTTAGCATAAATCCTGGACACTAGTCCTCTCACCGGAGAATCAACAAGCCATTTAATGATTGGGTGCATCTCAAGACTGTTCCCCCATGATACTCCATAACATTTTAGGGCTGATCTTAAGTGAAGATAAAGGAAGAAGGATGTCCTAGGGACCTCAAAGCTAGCTCTCAGGTCTTCAAAACTTAATATACCTTCATCATTGAATAGCTGGTCTAGAGTAGAAATACAAGGCTCCAGACTGCAACCAAAATTTGTAAGTGTGCAAATGAATTTTACATCCAGTCGCATGTGCGACCAGTAAATTTGCCCCCTTTTTTTTTTTTTACAGATTAAACGTGGAAATTGTTGTCTGTTCTCTCTGCATATGACCGAGAGCGGAGCTCCGGCGCGCGCACACATGGGGGAAGAATCCCAACCTTTATTAAAGTTAAGGGCCTTGGTAATTGCTCTAGTTTGATATTTAACTTAATATCCCCATTAACGTCAAGTCAAGTCAATTTATTTAGAGAGCACATTAAAACCAACCTAGGCTGAACAAAGTGCTGTACAATGTTATGTTATAAAAACAAAGGAAGACTATAAAAATAGACACAATGAACATCATACAAACAACACACTTCTATACAAATGTCCCTAAACTAAATCATACGCCAAAGAATAAAAATGTGTTTTAAGACGAGACTTAAAGATCTCGGCAGTAGAGGAGGACCTAATATGAATAGGAAGTTTGTTCCTGAGTCTCGGGGCCACAACGGAGAAGGCATGATCAACAACTGCACCTCCTCCGTCGCTCCTCTGTCACCAGGCGTCCCCCAAGGTTCGGTGCTTGGTCCTCTCCTTTTCATCCTTTATATCCTGCCACTCGGAAATACCATACGCAAACATGGTCTTCACTTCCACTGCTACGCCGATGATGTCCAGATCTATATCTCTACCAAATCCATTACCACAGCTACATCCTCCACTCTGAGCAACTGCCTCCCAGATATTCAAACCTGAATGCAAACCAACTTCCTCCTCCTTCTTTCACCTTAAAAACATTGCCTGTCTCCGCCCATCACTCACCTTCTCTGCTGCCGAAACTTTGATTCACGCCTTCATCACTTCCAGAATTGACTACTGCAACAACCTCCTCTATCCCCCCGTAACCTCCGCTCCTCTGACGCAAACCCCTCCTCTCCCCACCACTCAGGACCAAGCACCATACCTGGGGTGACAGAGCTTTCACCATTGCAGTCCCCTCCCTCTGGAACTCCCTACCCATACACATCCGTGACTGTACTGACCGGGACACATTCAAAACAATAATCAAAACACACCTCTTCAGATTAGCTTTCCACATACAATAGTCTTACATTTCTCACCTGATAGTTACTGGGCTTTATTGTTTTTAATTGCTTTTAATATGCTTGTTTTATGTGTTGGTTTTATTGCTTATCTGTTTTTAATGTGCTATATGTTCTGGTTTTACTGTAAAGTGTATTTGAGTACCATATAAAGCACTATATAAATAAAATGTATTATTATTATTATTATTATTATTATAATATCAAAACATCTGTGACTGTGGTATTAAACCGAGTAACTAGCTCATCTGTAGAAAGACAGGCGGAGGTTATCTCTGTAGGGCTAGCAAAAGGACAAGCTATGAAAGCATCAGAAAATTGCCTAGCAGTGCTTAGAGTTCAGTGCTCGGATGTAGCAATCTGGCAAGCAAGGTTGAGGTAATGGATTAGAATGTGATGCATTAAAAATCACACCTTTATGGTCAGATAGACTAGCAACATCAAGCTCAATATTTAAAACAGGAAAACCTAATGATAAAACAAGATCCAGTCTTTGATGGACAACAGACATGGATATTAAAATCACCAAGTATTAAAATCTTATCCAAGTTGGGCACAATCTAGAATAGAAACTCAGAAAATTCACTGATGAAGTCCTTATTGTACTTTGGGGATCTATACACCAGTGCACAAATCAGTGGGCAGGACAAATCAACCTTAAATGCTTGCACCTCAAAACTAGTGTACTTATCAACTGGCAATTGACGGCATTTATAGCGTTATTTTTGAAGATTGTTGCTAAACCCCCACCCCTGCCAGTGAATCTGGGAGAGCTAAAAAAGTCACAATCAGGAGAAATCAGTGAAAAGGCTTAGATCACCAACATGCAAGTTTCTGTGACAAATAAAAAGTTTTAGATCACGTAGAAAGAAGTCATTTAAAATTAATGTTTTGTTCAAAAGTGATTGCACATTCAAAAATGGGAATTTGATAGGGATGGTATCCACAGCCTGCGCTGATCCTATTCAATCATTTGAACAGTCAAGGCAACGGAGATTACCATAGTTGATTCCTCGTCTTCTGCGGCCAGGGGAGCGATGATGTCCTTGGATGTTTGTAATTCTTGTGGAAATGATAATGGAGGTAAAAATTGATTGCCCTGTTAGACTGAGGACCAGTTCCCTGACTTGTGTAGGGTTTGTTCTTAAGCGAATCATGCTCTAACATTAGACAAGCTCCGTGATTGGAACAGCTCATGAGGTAGGTGTTTATAGAAGGTGACTAGGGAGAGTAGGTAGTAACTGACAAGGGGGGCCTGCAGGGGGAGCTCTCAAAGGTAACGTATGCTTCTACTGCTGTAGAGGAAGAGGGGCGTGACTGGGGCATGTGCTTGTGCACGTGTGCACAAGACGTAAACAGTCAAGTCACAAGTCTGAGTCTGGAGCCCGTGCTGAAGATTACCGTAGAGCATTTGGCTGCCCCGTTTATTGGGATGAATTCCATCTCTGCTAAAAAGAGAACGGCGTTCCCAAAACAAATTAAAATTGTCAATAAAACCGAGCCTGCAGGCAGAATGAAGCCAAGTGCTAAGACTGAGGAGTTGGATAAAACGTCCCGCTCCGCGACCAACAGACAGAAGTGGACCAGAAATAAAAACACACTTTCCAGTGCTCTTCAACGCATCAAGGTTAAAATCCTGTTTTGTAAGTTGACTTTCATGACCTGCAATGGACCACAATACGTTGGATGGAGGTTGGGAGTGAGGGTATCAGGTCCACAAGTTTAATCAGAATGTCTGCAACCCTGGGAAAGCAGTGTGTGACTGTATTAAAAAACCGTATGCCCCATGTGATGGAGTCACCGATAATAATAGTGGTAGGGGGAAAAAAAGAAGACAAGGAGTTGGTGTGTTTTGATGGTCGGTATCGTGGAGAAAACATTCAGTGCCGGTCTCAGGGGAACATGGACGAGAAGAAGGAGAGGGAGATTGCCTACTCAGTGGGGAAGATTGACGGTCAGGCATTGCATTTTCAGATGCTCAATAATCTAAGTCCTTCAGCAATCACTTGACATGTGGGTCAATACTCTTTTCTCGTATCGTAGTCAAAGCCAAAACTCACAACATTCTCACAACATGGATTTGATGGATCTGACAGAAGGAAGTAAGAAAATCCAAACACCGATCTCAGACGATTTCCTGTGGTTTGGTAATAACAAACAATGAAATGAAAGATCTGCACACTACAACGTACAATAACGTCTATGTAATTCAAAGCACAGATGTTTTGGGCAGAGCCCCTCTTCAGCATGTAAAAACAAACTATTGATGAACCACGCACAGGTAAACCCCATTTACGCCCATACTGTACACATTCAGGTTTCCCCCCCAGCACCCCATCTTCATCAACAATGAAACGGTTGAAATGGTTGACAGCTTCAAATACTTTGGACTCACACTAGACAACAAACTCACTTTCGACCAGCACACAAGGGACATTCAAAAAAGGAGCCATCAAAGACTGTCAGCAATCCGTAAATTCAAAGGACTCTATGTAACCCTAACCCTAAACAAAAGACAGAGATAAATCACTGCCATCATGCCTGTGTAATTTGTATTATTCATCTGCACGTCATTCGGTTATGTTTGTACTTTTTGTTTGTTTCTCTGTAAGAGTGCTATGTCCATAACGTGGCCTACGGTTTGTGACAAAGATGTTCCCCTTGGGGACAATAAAGTCAAAAGTCTAGTTTGACACAACATGATACAACTGGTCTTGTTTACAATTGATGGCTGCATGTGGGGTCAAAATATACCACAACAATCCACAAATAATTAGAGTTAGATAATAGTGTCTAATTAATAATTAAAGTCTACCGCCATGCTGGCAGCTCTGTGAGGCTGAACATAGGCACAGCGGTGCTTTGAGCTAAATGTTAACGTCAGCTTGCAATCATGCTCACAATGACAATGCTAGCATGCTAATGTTGAGCAGGTATAAAGTTTACCATGTTCCCCATGTTGATTTACTCACCAGAGGGGGCGCGCTCACACTCTTGTAAGTTACATTTCTGGGTGCTTTCAGGGTGCAGCACATGGTCACATTGAGCTTGATCCACTTCTTTGTGTGTGTCAGACTTTGTGTTCACACATTTGATGAGTCGATGCTGCACTCCGCCACCGCAAGAAGCCGAGCACTACAGAGAAAGTTTAGGAAAATGTTAAAATGTTTTACAGACAACATATTTTAATGGATTGGTTCTTACTGCAAAAATTACTTTTGTGTCATGAATTACCATAAAATGTAGTTTTAGTAAAAACAGTAAAAACAGGGCTACTCTTGACGATTGGACAGGTTAGATTTTCATCAATTGTTGCTTATCTGAGTGTACTTCACAGTTTTCTTTATTGCCTTTTATCCAATCAGCTATGCCACATATCTGTGGCTCTTCTAGACCCATCAAATACATGTTCCGTTATTTCTCTGATCACTCCTGAATCCTTTGACCAGTCTTTGTTCATCTCCTTCATCATCAGCAGCCTCTCCGTCAAATGTCAAGGATATGACCTACAGTATTAAGTTCATCATGATGCTGTATCATTGTTTTTCAGTGTGCCACGAAATTCCTCCTGCTTCTTTTCTCTTCCTCCTTTTTTTGTTTTTCCCAACCACATTCAGTTACCAGGACCGTAGAGGTCATAGTCTATCTTCAAATAATAATGAAGAGGATGTTTAGAAAAAGAAACATATGTGAACATTATATGGAATATATATTGACATTATTCTGATGTACAGTATGACATCTTTTAGTCATACATACGTGTGTGTGTGTGTGTGTGTGTGTGTGTGTGTGTGCGTGTGTGCGTGTGTGTACCTCTCCCCATGATCCAGTAAGCCACTGAGCACAAGGCTGGCTATTGCATGATTGGATGTTGCTGGGTTGAAGATCCCTGTCGCATCGATCCTCCTCTGGACAGGTGACAATACGCTGCTGCTCTCCTCCCCCACACACCTCAGAGCACTGAACAACACGCACAGAGCACTGAACAAGTAATCTATACATTTAGGTGCATACAGCCTTGACTCAGTTGATTGCTGAGCTTGTGTAGTGGTGGAAACTACGCATTAAGTTTCTATGGGTGTTATTTACTGTAGTCTGTGCACAATTAAAGGATCATACCAGTATGTATCTTACCATTGCACTGCAAATTGTGCATACTTTATATCACTACCATAGACAACAGGTTTCATTTTTTTAAATGCATTTTCTGAACTTCCACAGAAGCCATTGTTGTTTTGTTTATTTCAGTACAACATAAAAACAAGTTGCAGAGATTTGACGCAAATAGATAATAATTAATTGTTACCATTTTGACCTTTTTGTTACGTAATTATTGCGTGGTTAAAAGCCCGCTTGTTGGCGAGTCAAAATACTAAGCTACGAAATCAAAGACTGCTTAACAGCATCTGCAAAACGTCACCAAATTCATATTACACTTTTCATGACAACTACAGTATGATCAACAGTTGGGTTTACTTTTCTGACAATATAGCTTCTGAATGTAATGCTGCTCAGTTGCTCCCGCTTAAATCTCAGAACCTCCCACCTGCCCACCCTGAAGGTATCAACCCACACCATTAATACTCAACAATAACATAATAAAAATAACTAAAATGCTTAAAGTGTCTTGTTACTCATCTCAAACTACCTTCACGTCTTTGCAAGTATATTTTTATTCTGCACTGAAATGAATAGAAGCAAATAACTACCAAGAAAAAAGAAAGAAATGCATTTAAAAATCTATTGAAATACACTGAACGGTATCATTTGCTTTGCTTTGTGCAGTAATATAACAGCAACAAAATGAAAATGAAATGTTCTGAAAGTTATCACTACTGCCCCCATTTAACTAGAAAATACACAGAGCATGTTTTGAGTGGAATTGAGTCTAGCAGAAAACTGCATTTTTCTTTATTTTTCTCAATTCACTTCATCTTACTCACCTGTCCCCAGGAGGAGGTGTACCAGTTGAGACATGGCTGAAGGTTACAGGTCATTTGGGTTTGTGGCCTGGAGAACATGGCGCGGCAGTGGAAAGGTCGCAGGGGCCTTTTATCCCGCAAGTCAAAACACTGGACCTCTCGTAATTTAATTCCGCCTTCACAATTCTTGGAGCACTGGTAGAAGACATGGCGTGATTCTTATTCAAACAGCACGGGCAGCTGGGGCTTGTAAGTATCCAATAGTAATGAGTCTAAAAGGCAACTGGCTTTAATGGCTTTCATCACGTATCCAAAAAGCTTCACTGATATGAACGCAGCTGAAGTGATGGGTGGATATCTTCAAGACCAAACTCTGTCCTTTGACTTACTACATAAGATAATCTCTGACCTGAATGCCTAATAACTCTTACTTTATAACTAGAAAATCCTTTCAGGACAACTTTTATACTAAAAGCACTTCTATCTACCTCACAACCTCATCTGTCCAGGACAGTTTATCTTATTTATAGCTCATCGTTTTCAGTTATTTTGAATATTTACTAAAAGTCTACACCCATGCTAGGGCTTCTATGAGGCTGTACAGCAATACTTTGAGCTAAATGAACATCAGATAATAATTTTAGCATGCTGATGTTTACCAGGTATGTTTACTTTGTTCACAATCTTAGTGTAGCCTGCTAGCATGCTAAAATGTGCTCATTAGCACTAAAAACAAAGTACAGCTGAAGCTGATGGGGATGTCATCTTTGCAGGTATTTGGTCATAGACCCAAGTATTGGACAAAGTGAATTTTTTTTCCTGATGGTGGCGCCCTATTTTATACAGTCTATGAGTGGCACTAGAGGAAATGCCACGTTATTCATTCCACGTTTTTTTCATTTCAAAGATTTATTTAAAGTTATTACAATTCATCCTGAGGAAACATGAATGTCGATTCCAAATTACTCAAAACTTCAAATGTCAACCTCATGGGGCCACTAGATAAACTTCACTAAAGTGGGATCACTGAAGTCACTAGGATTTATCCTCTGTGGACCACGCTTGTCTGCCAAATTTAATAGCAATTCATTGACAGTTTGTTGAGACATTTCAGTCTGGACCAACCAACCTTTCACCACAGCGCTAGCAAATAAATTCAAAAATCAATGTCATCATAGGAATTTAAAATTAACTTTTTGCATTTCATATACTCAAAATGTAAAACATATTCAGTGTAGAAATATTTAACATTGGTACAGTAATATAACAAGAAGTCTTACCTTATTCCATTCCTCAACTTTCCATGTGGAGCAGGGGCGCAGATAACATCGCTGAGCTGGCGCAGGCCTCTTGGCCGGATCACAGTCTGAGTCAGAGCCAGTACTGCAGGCCAAAGTCCTCCAGATGGCACCCAGACCACAGCTGGTGGAGCACTGCCCACAAAAGTAGTAACACATGAGAATACTACCTACACTTTATGATTTCAGGGTTGGATGCACAAACAGCTCCAGCATGCACAAGAAACCTCACTGATAGCAATGCAAATCTGGTATTCTGAGATTTTTGCAGGTCAGGCTTTTAAGAATTTTCCTAAAATGCAAATAAGTGCAAATTCTTTAAATGTTATGTACACTAGGAAGCAGAAGCGAAAGTCAAATGTGCCGTAAAAATGTATTACGTCAATTGACATTAGCTGCATTAACTTTAGGTCAAATAGTGTCTCCAAAGAAACAAAATGTGGGCAGGGACCAAAACTATACGCTGTGTCTGCATTATAAAAGCAGACAGAGATAAAAAAAAAAATTAATAATAATAATATAAAAAAATATTAATGACACACAGCTGTGCTTCATCCCACAGTTTAAGTACAACACCAGATTGTGTGAAACTCACAGCGCTCCAGTTGCCGGTGACCCAGTGGGTAGCGGTATTTTCCTGTGTGGAGGCTGAAGTTGGGGCAGATGTCGGCACTGGAAGTGGCCAAAGAATAGGTGGATTTGTCGGTAAAATGGGCACAACAGGTGTCGGCGATTCCATGTGCTGAACTGGTGTTGTGCGATGTTGAGTGGTTGTTGAGTTTGTTGGAAGCTGGTATGAAGGACCAGGATCAGTGTTACTGCTGCTTCTCACCATCGGGGGAACGACTATTTCATTGTAGTCAAAATCAACTGAATCGGACGATGGGACCCAGGATGTGGAATCTGTTCCAGTTTTTTCAGTGAAGGCGGGTTTTGTCGGTATATGTTTCACTGTAGCTGGCAGGGAATCAGCTGAAGAAGGCTGAGTGGCTCCCTCCAGGCTTGTAGGAGGTATGTTGTCTGTTCCAGGTAATGATGTGGAGTCATCTGAGGCCTCTTGGTTACCTGAGATTAGCAGAAAGGGAATGGGGAATGGAGTGGGTGTCTCAGAGGCAGGAAGTGAGGTTGTACTGAGGTCATGGTCTGTATCCCATGAATTACTAGTGGCATCTACTGTATAAAAATGAGTCTGATCCTTCAATGTGAAGGCAGTTGGAAATATCGCTGATTGACTGGTTGTTTGAGATATTACTGAAGCACTTTTGTCCAGTTGGATTTCAGTCTTAACCTGAGTTGTAGTTTCTGGCATGGTTTCAGGCCCCCACACATCCTCATTGTGTGCCTTTTTAAGTGTTTGTGAGTGCTGAGTTGTAGACAATGGCGGTGAGCGAGTGGTAGACACAGGCAGAAGAAAATCCTCAGAAAGGAAGTCATCAAAGTTTTCAGAATTCGTTTGCGTGGACTCCTTCGTCGCAGCATTCCCACGGTTCTTTATTTTGTCCAGATTTGTATTCTGTTGCTCTTCCGTTTTTAAAGTGTAGGCAGTGGAATTTGAGATTGTAGAAATGTTTAAAGTAGCCGAAGGAGCTCCGGTAGTTTCCATGTCAGCATTTTCTTTCACATTGCCGGTTGGCTTGGCCTCCTGTGAAGCATTGGATATGCGACTGTCCCCTAAATCTTTTCCATCACTCTCAAAGTCATCCGCCAAGTCTTCATGGAAGTTGATGAAATTATAGTCGTAGTAAAAATCATCAACTTGAACACTGTTTTCCGAAGAGTGATTGATATTTTCAATGTTATTGTGGTAGTGAAAATCTCCCTCGACAATGTTGTTAAGGTTATTATTATTATTACTTCTCGGCTGGGCTCTGGTGGTGCTGTATTTGGGAGGAGGTTTGACTTCAGGTATGGAGTTAATTTCATTGAGCACTTCTTTGCTCGACCAGCCACTTCCAGACCAGTCAACACCTCCAAAATTATCCACCACTTGCGGACAGTCCTGGATGTAGCAGGTAGTGACAGCAAGGGCCTTCTTCTGAGGCTCACAGTCACTGCCTGTGTTTCTGGAGCAGGTTACATTACGGTGACGTACCCCGCTTCCACAAGTCAGCGAACACTGCACGGAGGAAAAAGACACAACTTCAGATCATGATTAGGTCAAATTTATACTTTTAAAATGTACTGAATACAAAACGTTTGGCTTGAGCATGTCAATCTTAATCCTAACAGCGGTGAAGGAAAAAGGCTGATGGTCTTTAGTTACCCTAGACTATGGGACTCCTGGGGGTCACAACCAAAGTCATATAACCAGCACTGAAACAACAGAAGCAGCTCTGTGACGTTGTACAGCGAATGCTAACATGCTCACAATGACAATGCTAACATGGTATAATGTTGACCAAGTTTATCATCTCAGCATGTTACCATGTTCACATTTAACACTAATTAAATTATATAATTAGAATGAGGGGTGGGAAAAATAAGCTTCGGCTTTGTTCCACTCCTTTTTCGGACATAATAAACATTGTTTGTAATACTTTATTGATTTTGTTTGTCCTTTTGGTGTGTTGCAATGCACTTATTGTATTTTTATAGTTTATGTTATTTTCATTATTCATTTTAAATGAAAGAAAGAAAGAAAGCTAAGGAAACAGAAGGTTGTTAATATGCCTGTAAATCATGCTTCAGGAAGCATCTTAAAGTTCAGTAATTTATTTCTAAATATTTCTAAAAGGTTGTGTCTATTTGTGAAATAAAGAGATCAATATGACAAAAAATACAAAGAAGGTGATCTCTGTGGAGTTGGGGCCCTGGTCACAAACCTGAAGATCTGAGGCGCTACAATATGCAGGCTCTGAGCAATCAAATCTTTAGCTTTAACTAGAAGATAAGAGCATGAATTATTTTTGCCATGATTAGTTAATACATAATTCAACATATTTCTCAGAAAGACCTTTTCAGAAAATGTGAAAGTAGTTCTAAGAATTTCTGGCAAAATGAAGAACAATTTGCATTTTGATTTCCGTTTCAAACAGAACAATTGCCGACAAACCGGAACCTCCTACTCAAAACGCAGACTCACCTTTGACCAGCTGCCTGTTGTCCAGTCTGAAGGGCAGGGGATGTGTGCGTTGCAGGAGGATAGTGACTCAGGTTTGGGTATGTGTTCACATTCACTGGGCTGCAGGGCTTTCTGTTCCTCAGCACTTATTGCCTGGATGCAGAGCACTGACCTTTTAGTCAGACCTGAGCTTCCACAGCTTGCTGAGCATTTCTGCCACTCCCCGAACCACCATCTACACGCACAGACACACAAGTTAATGGTACACTTGTGAAAGAAAATGACAATATTTTACAGCGGTTTAAATTTTGATGACTCAAAGATTCAGATGGCAGTGCAATGTGTCAAGTTTTGCGATATTTCAATAGTAAGATTTCTGCCTGTCAAAACTTTCAGTCCCCAACTCACAATTTTAGCTACTTTAACTACACTGTTAGAAGCAAAAAGTAAAACAACCATAAGTACTATGCTTACTTTGTAGGAGGGGACAGAGTAAAAAATGCAGGTTGTGTGTGTTGGCATTATCTAAGCTCAAAGTTTTTAAGCTAAAAGTTTTTAATGTTAGTATCAAAAGTTATATTTGGTGGCAGCAAGTGTGACATTTATTTTTGAGGAAAACACTGCCGGTTACTCTGAAAGTGTAGTTAAAGTGATGAGCGAATGCTAATTAGCTATACAGTTCTTGGTTTTAATGCAAAACTGTGTCTATTTATAAGCCAGTACACACAAAGTTATATTAGGCAAACAAGCAAATAATTACCCATGAAATTGCTGACTTCTAACAGCAGGAATGCATCTGATTACTGCCACTGTTCTCTTATGACAGGCACAAAGCAATGTGTGCATGCATTGTTTCAAATTCTGTGTGGTGTTTGCAGATTACATAAAAATCTTAACCGTAAAGATCAGAGGAAAAAAAAAGACTTCAGGGGAATTTGTTCCCCTTTCCACATCATTTAGAAGCTGTGAACATAAAGATTGATCAGTCTTAAAATAACTTTTTCTCACTGATGTTGATGCCTGCGCATATCCAAAGAACTTTCAACAACACAAATATTGTACTTTCACCATTAATTGTAATATCCACTAAAAGAGTGAACAGTGGCTCAAGGTTGGTGAATTTTGGTGCACCTACAGCATCTGTATCAAAGGAACCGGTTGCCGATCCATTTGAACAAAACTGATAGTACAACAAGTCAACGAGCCACGGTTTGGTGCAATAAAATATGTGCGATGAAAACAGTGTGAAGAGTGGTGATTCTCAGCAAAGCAACCTGCAGCTGTTTCTAGCCAGCTGTGTCACCTCTCATGTCTTCCAACATGTCATTACACATAATAACCATAATTTGTATTCAATTCTGGAGGAATTTAAAAAAAAATGTTTGATGGGGGGAGATAACAAGTTTTATTTTCCATAGAGCCCCCCTTGTCCTCAGGCGCTCCTTATTGTGGTTCAGTACAAAATGCTCCTTATAGCAGGTTAAAAAAAAAAACACTTTGACACAACAAGACTCAAGAATGCAAATACTTTTGGAGCAGGTTTAGGTTCAGCTGGAAACATAACAGCTATTTCATGTTTTAGTGCAAAAATATTCACTGAGCAATGTGCAATTAAAGAGACTACAATCATATAAGCCTATTGAATCTTATTATTATAGTTATTTGCATGCTTCTGGCGGATATCTGCATTTTATTTAGCATTTTATTCACTGTTACTACTGTGAAAATCTCACTACAGTACATTTATGTTGCAATTTCCAGACAGAGGCTGCTAAACATCACTGAATACTAAACGCCTCTTTAACTCATTTTTAGGTGCAGCTATAGGATTTTTTATTTGTTTTGCAATCTGCAATAGCAAACCCCTTTTGGAGATTAAACTTTTACATTTTGAAAGGCTGTCTTAAGATATGATAAAAGTAGTAGAATGGCACTTGGCCTTGCTTGTACAGGTACATGTATCTTACATTTGGAGCAATTAAGGTGGTGCCCGGTGAGTTGTTAAACTGTTCATGTGAAGCCCAAAGTGAAAGAAACCGCAAAATATGTAATCTTTCTTATTAAAACAGCTATAACATGGACACTTTTTTTCCCCATTTTTAAGAATGCAACCATTATTGAAGAAACAGTTTCTTTGTACAATGTTCTGTTAGAATTATTAAATCATGATTTCAATGGCATCTTTCCCACTGTTCAAAAACACTAAGCTGTGATTCCAGCAGCAACTGTGGGTTTGGTAGCTTGGATAACCATATAGGCTTCCATGCGCACTACAAGGATAAGTGTTTGCTCCTGCAAGGGTTGAAAAAGAAGTGCCTTTATCTCCGAGTTTGGGTCAGTGAACACTGCTTGTAAATAACGTCTGGAGGGTAAACTCACATAGCTGGACAGGGATCCTTGTGACAGCTGGTTTGGTTATCGTCAGGCCGGGTTAAAGGGTCACAGAAGTGCTCCTCCACAATCCCAGTTGTCTTTTCCACACAGTGAACAATCTGCCTTTGAACACCTGGGATACCAGTGAGAGGAGAGAGAAGCTTTTGTGACTGAGCCCACACATACAAAAACATAGATGACTTCCAGCGTCATCTTTGTCAGAATAATAACAGCTTTGTACCTAGTGGGCACCTGGCTGGCCACCAGTAGGTGATTAAAAAGCTGTAGGAGCCAACCAGAAATAACACTACTGAATACAGAACACAGCATTTTTTTTTATTTTGTAAAACCCAGGACCCACACAACTGGAACACAGAAATATGAAACCAGCACTAAAAAGTTGTCCATTTAATGAACATTTCTGTTAATTTAGTATCACTTTAATGTACATATTTAAAACAAGCACAACATAACAAATCAATATTCTTCCTTCCTGCTCTAAAAAAGATTTCCATAGACAGAAATACATTTCAATATCTACCACAATGAAAAATGTCACATCCATGTTTCAGACAGCATTACACAAAGCTGAGCATGAAAGGATTTGTCTTCTAAAGCTGTGACAGATTCATCTTCTCCTGTGATACCTCTCTCAAGCTTAGTATTTCCACCCCGTGAGAGCAGGAGGCATCTCTCACCTCTGCTCAAGCCTAATTTTACACCTTTAAAAAGGTGCCTCTTAAAGGACAAGACAGCTACGTCAGATTGAAAGCCAGATGGAGACAGAAAGAAAACAAAGGAAATAAGGCAGGGAAACACTCTAAGCCATGTTGAGGAGTGACCTATTTGTCTAAATTCAACAGCCACTTGAACAAATAATATTCTGTGATCTCACACTGTGGTAGATATTCTGATGTCTATCTCCATCTCTTTCTCTAGAGATGAAGATAGACGCAGAGATGGTCTTGCTTGTGTCCACATAGTCTGGATCATAGCCATAGGTCTTGGCCAACAGCCATCTTCCCATTTTCCTCTGTGTTAACTCTGATGTTTACATTTAAAAACTTTGACTGGCCAGGTTAGAAGAGTCAGGAGATTGGTTAGTTGATTTCCCCATCCTGACTCATGGTCATGAGATGACTGCAGAGATGGTCTTGCTAGCTTGAGCTCATCCTCTCCACCTTTCCCTTGTGCTTTATGTGTTGACATGTTAAACTCCGGTCGATGAGGACTATGGTTAACTGCTCCTCAGATCTCTGCAGGGTAAATCCAGACAGCTAGCTAGACTATCTGTCCAGATAGAGTTTTCTGTTGCACGAATAGAACAACCTTTGAACGTACACGTTCCACCAAAACAAGTTCCTTCCCGAAGCTATTTTGCGCTGCCCGTGACGATTGTGATTGGTTTAAAGAAATGGCAATAAACCAGATCACGTTTTTCCCCCATCCCGATGTTAATATTTGAAAACTTGAGCCAGCAGGCGAGTGAGCCCAGGCTAGCAGAGTCGGCACGGGACTGGCAAGCTGATTTCCAGATCCCACCGGCCAATGTCAACCACATAAAGCACAACTAATATTTGTAAAATACAATACAATACAATTCAGTGTAAATTCGGCAGAGCTGATGGAGAGGCGACTTGGGAGGTTCGCGCCTTCTTATTGGAAGGTAAGCTGACCATTTCTTGTACTGTGGCTGTTCACAAGTCTAAAGGCTTCTGGAATAAAACCAAACTAACTTCTAATTGTTTGACATACAGACAATCTAAAATAAATAATAATATATATATATATATATATATATATATATATATATATATATATATATATATATATATATATATTATATATATATATACCGACAGAAATCTAAAATGTTTTGGTCTGAAGGAGCTCGGTGTGGTTTGGGCATAACGTGCAATAAACCAATCAGAGTCATCTCACATTCCCTTTAAAAGCAGGCGCACTTGTTCCATGGCGGATTGCTATTATGACGGTGGATTTGCCTGGCGCACGCCAGTGGGAGCTGTCCGGGATGCGGCAAAGTAATAAATGCCCGTCTTGGCCGGGTGGCGATGTTGCTGCGGCCCCTCGGGCGCATCTCCTCAAGCCTGGAGAGGATTGCTGCAGCCATGGAGCGTGGGCCTCCAAACGCACCACCTGCACCTGTTGTGCCCCTTCCTCCTCCCCCCCACTCCATCTCCGTCCACCCGCTCCACCACGAGCGCATTGCGCATTGCCACTCCCGGACAAGTGTCCAATCCCGCCGTAGTTCAACATTATGTCTCCTTAAGTCCTCTAATATTTCCTCATTTATGTCATCAACACATCCATGATTCATGGAAATGTTGTGTAAAACACAACCAGCCACAAAGAATGCTGCAACTTTTTGAGGACGGCACTCTAAAGTGCCTCCTGACCTATCCTGAAGCGCATTTTCAGTAATATTTTTCCTTGTAATTATGTATGGTTTGCAAAAATGGGAACTACTGCATCGGTGTAGATGAGAGAAGCAAAGTGTATGCGTGTTGTGCGAACGCTATATTATGGCCAAGCATGCGCCCCTAAAATAGCATCTGAATAACGCGCTACTGACTTTAGACTAGTGCCACTGACTTTAGACCAGGTTTTCCCTGGTCTGTGGAGGAATTTTTTCTGAAACTGCAAAATAGCACCAGGGAACGTTTGAACCTGAACACGCCTCCTCTTTTCGCTGAACCGCCCCCAGGAGTGTGCGTCTGTGGAGGGAAAAGTCTGCTGTGCGTCGGGTGCAAAATAGGAATGATACATGTGGCAGTGTACAAAGTCAATTGGGCTGGGTACAAGATAGGGCCCAAAGTCTGTTTCTGAGGACTCTAGGACATGCATTCAAAACTAGGAGCAAAAGATTTACCAGCTCTCTCTCTCTCTCTCTCTCTCTCTTAGGGCGCATTCACACCTGACTCGTTTAGTTCGGTTGAATCGCACTAGAGTTGGTTTTCCTCCTTGGTGCGGTTTGTTTGGGCAGGTGTGAATGCAGCAATCGCAATCAGGTGCACATCAAACAAGCGTACCAAGAGCTCCTTATGTGGTCTCGGTACGCTTTTTCGATCAAACTCTGGAGCGGTTCATTTGTGGGGAGAACATGATCCGACCTCGAACGGCACCAACTATATACTCCACAAGTTTGAGCTAAATGGCTCCTGTAGTCAGGTGTGCTTTGCAGTCTGCGATGCGGCAGAACATGCAAACTGTAGGAGCTTGCAAGGTTTCTCTCCCAGAAATAGACAGCAGTCAAGATCGGCGTCCAACACTCGCATCTCCGTGGTCAAACCAGCCGCCACTAAAGTTGGAGACAGACGCCTGCAGAGCAGAGTGAAGTCTCGGTGAGCAGAGCAGACGTAGTAACGTCGCTCATGAAACAAAGTCCGATTATTTAAATTAAATGAGTTGGTTTGACCATGGAGTTGAGAGAAATATGCATTAGTCCACACATGACATTCTTCCTGTATTTGCTTTCTTGTTCCTGCCCGAGACACATCCGACCAATTGTGGAGTGAATGTTCTTGCGTGATTTGTAATGACGCATTTTGGTACGCTTGGATTTTTTTCAGGTGTGAAACGAAACCGAACCAAGGGGAAAATTGCTCCAAGTTTACAAACTCATCAATTGATTCGGACCAAAGCAAACAAACTATAGGTTAGTCTACCTACCAAAATATCAATGACAAAACCTTAGGTTGTTTCACTTACCTGTCCCACAGGTAACACTGCATTCAGTCCATGAACCATATTTCCAGACGAAAACTGACACAGGGATGTCGTCATCAGAGACATTTTGACTAATTGTGTACTCGTACCGCACTCCTGGATTGGTCTCCTGAAAGAGAAGCTGTAACACACAAGACAATAGCAAATAAACAAAATAGAACAAACTAATTTAGGACCATATAGAAAACTTCCAGCCTTTCTTCACTAAACTAAAAACTAATAGTCTCTTTTGCATATTTCCCATTTGTGTTTTCGCCACATCTGAAAGACCATGAAGAGAAGATTAAAAAGCTTCATTTAGTATTATGCTTTTGGGGATTTTTCCCATATTTTAGTGTTATATAGTTTTTTTGTGTCTTTAAAAGATGTATAAAGTACCAAAAAAACACACATTTCACTCCTAATGGAGCTTTCTATCCCACAGATAGTACTCTTCTCAATTGCTTGAAAACAGCTCGCCACCTTCCTGTTTGAAATTCCCCAATTAATGATGTCATTGACTGAGAATGCCAGCCCAGTTTTTCAAATGTGCTGCCCATAGGTGATGCCTGAGCAGGCACTGCCCGCCCAGTGGCTTCTTTGAATTTGGTTGACCAATCACAACATAATGGGCCAGCTGACCAATCAGAGCAGACTTTCCGGAGCTTTTCAGGAAGGCGGGCCAAGAGCTCACACAATGTTTCAGGTGGAGACACTGCAGCAAAGGGCAGTATGAGAAACATATGTTTTTTGAACATCAAAGCATGTAAACCTATTCTAGTAAACCCCAAGAGTACAAATATGATGCTGAAAAGGAGCATAATAGGGGCTCTTTAAGACCTTGACTTGCATGCAACAGTACAACAACACATAGTCCTGCAATTCTTGAAAGGATGTTGGGAAGGTGACATGCTGATGTAGAAAGGTGGAGTCTCCTGTAGCCTTCCAGTAGCCCCGTTTTTCTGTCTTACTAGGCAGTACGTCTTTTACATAGCTGCAGATAATACAGATAGATAGAAAGATAATAATAATAAGACATACACTATCGATTCAATTTCTTTTGTTATTTTACATATAAAAAAAAAAAACAGGCCCAAAATACACACACATGCATAGCATGAACAATACACATAAATTAATGTGCGTTGTCGAGGGGCCAACGTCCCCGATCAGTTAGGGGTTCGGTGCCTTGCTCAAGGGTACCTCGGCAATGCTCGGGAGGCGAACTGGCACCTTTCCACTTGACCAGGCAGCCCTCCAGTTCCCAAGCCAAGTCCACACAGACTGAGCTACTACCGCCCCTTAATACTACTTAATGAGCTACTTAATAGTAACCACTCATGCTACAGCCGGAATCAATGCAGTCTTGAGGCTTGTGTTTGACAAGTAAGCAATGTTCAGCACTGCAAACCCCACCGGGACAGCTCCTGGGATATCAGAAAATACTTTTTACGTTTTTTTGATTGAAATGCAAGAAAACATCGCGAAGCAGTTCCTGCATTCCTGGAAAAGTTCAAGCAATCTTGCTGTGTCATGTCAGCAACACAGCATACATCAACATACATAAGGTTTTGTCCTGTTGTTTCTCCATTTCATTTTCATGTGAATAAATGCATTTGTGTCACAATCATCGGTTTGAGATATTTTATGTTAATTTACTGAATACTTAAGTTCACTTTTCTGAACAGTGTTGCCACCACATGTGCTATGCTGACAGAAATCCACCTTGATTTCTTGAAGGCAGTTTTCAGTATTGATTGAGGGACAAGATACACTCAAAACAAGTTAAGCTGTTACAGTAATCCGACCTGAATCCACAGTGGTTCCATGGTGGGCCCAGGAGACGTCAGGTTCTCCAGGTGTCCTGTCCTCTCGTAGGTGAATACTGTCCCGGCTGCCTTGTACTCGCCATTCCACTGGATCGTCCAGCCGCCATTCAGAAAATACTTATTGGGGTTGTCACTTCGCAACGCCAAGAAATTCCCAGCTTCAGCCATTTCCTCAATGCGGATGTTCCAGGCTCTTTCTGGGATCAGTCCAATGTCTACATAGCCTGAAGGATATTACATTGTTTTTAGTAAGTGAAATTTAAATATTCTGATGTACAGCTAACAAATAGTAGAGAAGACAGAGGAGACAAATGCCACCTTGGAGAGCTTTAAGCTTTTACAAAAAGGAAAAGGGGAGTGAGTGAGTATGTTTTAAATTGTCATAACTGTCAAATATATCTTCCACAAAGAGATCTATAGCTAAACCACAATTGTTAAGAAACATACCAAGTCCTTCAGTCTCCTCAAAGGTTCTCCTCACAGTTGTACAGGTGGAGCCGTTACCATGACAAACCCCACAGCGATCCTCTACAGCAGTGGAGTCGATCACATAGTCACAGCCTAAATTCTGTGACACAGAAAACAAACTTCACAATGCATTCTATAATATGATTTACAGTGATTACACAACAAAAGCAAAACTACACAACAGTCATTATGCTGCAATTTAGGGACTCAATATCTCTTTAGATCAAATCCAAATTTTCTGATCCATCATCCACATAGAGACTTGATAAGCAAGATCTGTTCATGCGTACATCGCTTTATAAAGCCACAAAAAATGCACAGAACACAACCCTGCCTTACCTTACTGTACCTCAGGTGCCCTTGATTTGTTCTGATAAGGCAGGTGATGCAAGTGAAGATACCAGTAATCCTTAATATTGTTCTGTGCCGTTTTATTATTAAGGTCAACCCACACTGTGCTGCTGCTGCTCACACCTTGTGCAGTTAAAGGCACAATATGTAATCCAAATAAACAAAAGGCTAGTCCCACAAGGGCATAATTCAAAACATAGGATGGGAACATGCGGCACTCTCAGATTGACAGAACTAGGACGAGACAACAACTAAAACTAAGTTATTTTAGTTTTCTTAAAATTTTTTTTAGTAGGCCTATATTTTTAAGGATGATTAATAGCATGCTGCAGGAATGAGTCCCAAAACCCTGAATTGAGTAAGCATTTTTGCACTTCCGGTTCCTTTGTCTCGAAGTTAATAGGTTTTTCGAAAGGGTTTTTGGATAGATGCCTGAAATAACGTTTGCAGTTAACACAAGCTTAAGAGATTTTCACATTCTACAACATAAAATCGTCGGTCACACCCCACACATAAATTTCTAAGCTTGTAATTGTATTCAAAAAGACTTGGTAGCTAACAAGTCGCTAAATGAGACTACAAAAAATCATCATGCCGAATACACAAAACCAGTTGGAAGCCAGTGGAAGCTAATAGTGATGACGGAGTCATGGTTTAGTTTGTTTATAGCCTACAGTTAGCTTTTTACTTCAGTGATTGCATTTACGCTTCAAAAACATAAAAGTGGTTTGTTTGCAAAGACTGTCTTGCTGAAGAAAAGTGTAAGTATCATAAACTTATCATAAACTTATTTTCTGCAATAATCCAAAAGCCAATTAAATAATCCCATTGGCTTTTTGTTGAGGGAACCAGGGGGATGCTAACTTCCGGGTTGTCCCTGCGTCATCCCTGCAACATTCTATTGACAAATACTGAAATACTGATTTGGCCTTTAATGTTACGGCGGCCCTTCAAAACAGAAAATGGTTTCCAGGTAAATGGGAAAACATGTGGCTTCCTGACAAAAATGTCACAAAATGTCACAAACTCAGAGCCACAGAGTCTTTGATTGCTGTCCACTCAGTATCCAAACAATGTCTGTATCAGTGACTGGCATTTTGGCCCAGGGTGATAGGCAAGAGCAGAGAGATAACAGCCACAGCGTTTTTTCTATCAACAAGCTCATTTTCATGCAAAATGTCAAATGTACAACACTCACCTGCAGAGAAAACAAAGTAAGGGTCAACTAAATATACTGCATGACAACTAACTAACAGAGCAGCAATGTGTGGAAATGAATGAGAAATACAAGAATGGAATTATTAATGAATGTTGTTTTGAAATCGAGAGAGGAAACAGATTAAACACTGAAGTAGAGACAATAAAACATTTGTTAGAGAATATGTGGCATAGTAGGTACAGTGTTGATACCTTACAGATGCCATTGACACACATATCTCTGCTTTTGTTGCCTTCGTAGCATGGTGTCCCATCAATGACGGTGTCCTGCATCTTATCAGAAAATTGTTCATTCAGTGGACGGCAGTGCAGTTCACAAGGGCTGACTGAAAGAGGTTTAGGAAAGACACAAAGTTATGATGAATACTGTAACAACCAAAGGTGCTTCTCTATTGAGTTCGCCTAAACACCATCACAGCCTGAACTAAGTTTAATCTGCTGACCTCTGTTGACGACTGCTTCCCACTTGTAGAACTTTCCCTTGTATGGTTTGTTGTTGAAGTGACTACATTGGGTGTCTCTGAAGGTGGGCAGGTCATGAAGACACGGCGTGGTGTTACAGATCTTGTACCTCCGTCTCTCTCCCAAACAGTACTTCCCTCTGTGCTTAGGACTGTGAGATAATCAAAGACATTATTTCAGTGCCACTTTTGGACTTTAATGTTCGAAACTTTGTGATACGGTGGAAAAAGGTGGAGTAAAGACAAGACCCCTTTAGAAGCTTTAGATATGCATTTTAATTTTGTGCATAAAAACATTTGGTGCATTCAACATTTCATTTTGCAAACGCATGCACTGATTCTGCGATATCTGATTTTATTTGCCAATTCATTCAACCTTTATTTAAACCTTAAGGAATAATTTTTAATGATGTAGCGAGTAAAATAACCGAACACACACACACACGAAAACTAACAACCGGACAACAACAGAACACAGTTAAAAACAGAAAACGTTTGTTGCTTATCGTTTGTCTGTGAGTACCACCTGCTTTGAATGTTATCAGCCGATTAAATGCATTATCAGTTGTTTATCACTACCATAGTAAGGCCCAACTCTTCCTCCTAGTTGGCTCAGTAGCTATTGGTAAGCTTTTTCACCTACTGTAGCTGCGTCAATATTAGACAGTCAGAGCAAAAGCTTGACCGCAGCGCTTTAAGATGACATAGTATGAAGAGCGACAATGGTAACTTGGGAGGAGTTAGCCTTCAGGGTTTTCTGCCAGAAAGGGTCTTAAAGGTCCCATGGCATGAAAGTTTCACTTTATGAGGTTTTTTAACATTAATATGAGTTCCCCCAGCCTGTCTATGGTCCCCCAGTGGCTAGAAATTGGGATAGGTGTAAACCGAGCCCTGGGTATCCTGCTCTGCCTTTGAGAAAATGAAAGCTCAGATGGACCGTTTTGGAATCTGCTTGTTATGAGGTCATAACAAGCAAGGTTACCTCCCCTTTCTCTGCTTTGCCCGCCCAGAGAATTTGGCCAACCCATAAGAGAGAGACATCATGGCTTTCAAATGAGAAAAATGGCAGTTGGTCAAGGCCACACCCCCACCCTCCACCTTGCCCCTGCCACTCTCCTCCTCAATAGCTTCAGACACAGAAATGGCACATACTAAGGAAAGCTCATTGTGGGACTGGCTCTAGTGGCTGTAGTTCTGCACCAAAGCTGAATTTCGGGAAAGAGACTTCAGATACAGTATCAGGGGACCACTAAGGTCTATATAAAAGCATCCAAAGAGCACCATGTCATGGGACCTTTAAAGTATTTTAACCCAAACCACAATCATTCCCTAAAACTAACCAAGTAACATTAGTTTTGTTCAAATTCACAAAGGGACTCCCGGAGAGTTAAAAAGTCCCGCTGTGGATCCTGACGAGTGACCATTACCATTTAAATAGATGATAACTGCCTTCTGAACCTACTAATAGGTGTGGCAGTCCCATTTCAACCCATATCTATGAGACGGATAACCACTAATAACACCCATTCAGTGGAGTGATAACACTGAAACAGGTGCACCCTGCAGATTACATAATAGCTGCTACCGTCTCTGACCAAAGACATTTCAAATGTGTGAATTAAGTTACTGCCCGATGCTCCTTTGATTATCCAAATGCCAATCATTATCTGTCCATGTATTGCCCAAAATGGCTTATCTCTCCATGTTCATACAAAGAGACTACATTACACATTACGGACTGAAAATGTATCTTCTAAGTAAAGTTAAACAGCCGTTTACCAATGGCTCTACAACTGAGATGTCATGTTATGTTTAGCGGATATTAAAGGGTTTTTATTAGCTCATAATTAAGCCTTATTTTTTCCCAGACAAAGGATTACAATATTAATTTAATTGTAAAGCAAAAAAAACTTACACTGGGTTATCACAGTCTCTTTGGGCGCTCTGGACTCCAGCCCCACACGTCCTTGAACAGCCGGACCACTCGCTCCACGATGCCCAGCCACCATTTACACTCTCTGGCTGATATCCAGCTGGCACACACTCTCCATTGAGACACCACTTGTAAAAACAAAACCAGCATCATTAGATAAATGAGCACATAATGTAAGCTTCCTGTTCTTACTTGTTCTTATGCAATGAATGTAGCATTGTCTTTATAGCTGAGACCCATCCACGTTAAGGTTTGCATGCACCATGCTGTCTGAAATACAGACAGAACCGTTTGTACTCTATTCTGACACATTACATATCTCTAAATATCATTACATGTTTATTTTGTCTTTGCATTTTTTATGCGAGCTGAGAAGATATTGTTTAGGTTTTTAATTTTATTGTCTTAATTTCTGTTTTGAACAAAAAACAATTTTAAATCGCACTAATGTAGTCTGTACTTTTAAAAACCAGCTGGGTTTCCTGCAATGTTCTGTAGTGGAGGTGGGCCATCTCACCTGAAACAAAATCCACCTCTGTTAACATCATAAAAATGACTTAATACAGTATGAAATGAAATATTAATTTTAGGAAAATGAGGGGAGGTTGCTGCTACACACAACAAATGGCAACTATTTAATGAGTCTAACTTTTGTTTTTAAATCTGTCATTGATTAAATGAATCACAAGACGTAAGGTTGGGATACGGGTGACTTACTGTAGAACCTCTAATAAACAATTTCCTAAAACCAGAAAAGCTTTAAAGCAACATTACTTAGCTTAAATGCATGTCAATTTAGTTTATGGTGTTTCAGTAGTCACATATTTCATTCTGTCTAACTGCTGCCATGAAGCATCTAGTTCAAGTTCTTTACTGCCAGATGCACAATACTGATAAAAGCCTCCAACAATGCCCATTCACATAGTCAACACTAAATACTGCAAACAGGAAAGACTCATGAACTAAAGCCTGTCCCTTTAGAAATCAAACACTTGACGGTTGTCGAAAAAAAAAAAAAAAAAATCAGCATTCTCATCATAATGCCCATTTCTCATTCCTTTCAGGATCATGAAATGAAAGACTCACCTTGTCCTCCCCACAACTAGTCCCATCCACAGCCCCATCCAGCTTTGAGTGGCAGGTTGTTCCCACAGTGCACCATAGAGTGCTGCACACATTCTAGGAAAGCAGAGTGATTTTTGTCTTACTACCACAACATGTTGCATTTTAAACATGCAGCTGTTTACTATTCATTTATTTTATTGTACACAAGCACATATTCAGTATGAAAGCAATCTTGAAGCAATCAATGCCCTTTTCCCAATTTGATATAAATGGGAATTTATTAAATGTAGTTTATAGATCTGCACTATACAGGTTTGTCCCATTTTTCTGTCTGTCAATACAGGCTTTTGCCCAATGGTTTACTTACAGTATTTGTCTGACTAAATTGCCTGCATTCAGTAGCTCCACTGGAGTTCAGGTACAACAAGATGTCTTTATTGATGGATGAAGCATACCCTCACTCGCTAAGCCTGTTTGTTCTTGCCTTGTGTGGTAAGACGCGTCTTCTCTTCAAATACAGCAGATCAGATAAAGATTACGAAGAGACAGGAGCTATGCAGCAAGACTGTTGACAGACCCCTCACCCAGAAAACCATCGCTGTCTGTATGATGTTCTTTGTGAAATGATAGCTTCAGACAGTATGCACTGAATTCTTAGCGTTCATCCTGGTATCCAGTAGCTCTTAGTTTTGTGCATCATGTTCTACAGTACAACAGTAATGATTTTTAAAAACTTTTCTTTGTGTAAAATGCACACTCAAATTTACACTTTACAGCAGCAGTTCAACATTTCGAGAAAGATCAATACCACTCTCAGATATGAGAGTGGTATCAATCTTCTCATCTAACTCTTGTCTAGAAAGTGGATAACCGTATTTCCCTACGTTAAAGTGGCCATATTATACTAATTTTCAGGTTCATAATTGTATTTTGAGGTTGTACCAGAATAGGTTTACATGGTTTAATTTTCAAAAAACACCATATTTTTGTTGTACTGCACATTGCTGCAGATAATCTGCAGCACCCTGTGTGTTCAGGTCTCTGTTTTAGCTACAGAGTGAGGTATTGCACTTCTATCCCATCTTTGTTGGGAGGTGCACAGTAGCTAGGTAAGGATCACATCAGATAGCGGTTTATTTCTACAACTTCAGTAGTACAAGGCAGGATTAGATTTTAAACGAGGGCACACTTCCAACTTTACGTGGAATACCTGTAGAACAGGGACATGTAAGTAGTTCATTTGTAGATTATGGTCAACTAGTGTGTGTTGTAGTAGTGTTTTGCCATTAAAAACGAGCTAGCATGTTACCGTTAGCCACCTTGTTTCGGCTAGTGACATAGAAAGCCCTGCCGATTTTGAACAGCTCACCTGGAGACTGAAGACAGAAGACATTCAGAAACCCGTATCTCACTCAAAACAGCATGGATGTTTTTTTTTTCCAAATTCGAATGTGTGTGGAAGCACCAGACACAAAATAACACCCCAAATCCCAGAAAAAGTTTTTTCATAATATGGGCACTTTAAATAGAACGGTCACATGATTACAGTCACATGACTAAACCGCTACCATGCAGCAGTAAAGAGAACGATCGTATGTATCATAGGAATCTTTGGAAATGGACCTATAATGTTGTTTAGGTATGAGGATGTGTTGGCTGTCTAATTGATGCAGATGTTTTCCTCATTAGATTGGGTTTTGTCTGATTGCATGTGCTTTCTTTGGTTGCAGTGCATCAAGCTCTCAGTGCCACCGTGAAAATCAACATCAGCTCATTGAGAATGTAAAAGGAACCTTTTCAGCCAATAGTCTGGCTTGTATTTGCAACAATAATGAATCAAAAGACCAATAAAAAGCGGGTTTCCAAAGTGGTTAAAATCTGTGTGTGTAAAAACTGATAACAACAAAAGGTCAAATGTAATGTTTATAAAGGAGTTCACTACAATTACCATTGGAGTTTCTGTTGCTTGTCATTTATGGTGAATCTGTTTGCATGTGGCCTTAATCATACTGCAGATTAGGATGATATTTGAGATTTAAGCATTTGAACGTTCGGAATGCAATAATCAACTATGATCTGTAAGAAATATTAAGCTTCCTTTCCAATTAATAATCTCCAATTTACATATGTCTCCGACTGAAAACAAAGATAAAAGCTGGGCAAGGCATACAGTATTGATTCTTCTTCTTCCAAAAAGAACTGGAAAGGTCTCAATGCCTGGTCACTACACTCCACAGGAATTCTGAAAGCTTCTTAGAAAACGGATCTGTAGAGCTCACAACCTGGTTCTGATTCTCCCTGGCCTTCCAGATGCCTAGCTGAGCCACCCATGTCAGAGGGGTTTTATCAGGAAATCCTGACGTCCTCCTCTGGTTGCGTCTCAAACAAAAACGGACAAATCAATCGAGAAATATTCAAATCAACTATGAGTATTGAGCATCTTCAATAACCCCCTTTGACCAAGGACACAAAAGAACCAGATGTACCGATGATTCATGCCTACTCATTCAGAAGGCTATTGTCAATGTACCCATCATGTTCAAGCACTATGTGAAACATGGTACGACAGTACTCGATAGGTCAGAATCACCAACAGTCTCTGTCATTGAACAGTAAATTGGTGCGTGCTGTCTGAATAGAGAGACACATGCTGTTCTATATCATTTCTGTTCAGTATCCACAGAACTGCATTCCTATGATTGCAATAGAATTTCAAACTCAAGAGTAAGCAAAGGAGACAACATTTTCGAGATAAGGAATTACAAATTCTATAAAATCAACAAGTTTTCGCAACAAAGTTTAAGTGGAATACAATTCAATGCTAAAGTAAACATTTTATTTGTTCAGAAAGCGCAACAATTCTTTAAAAAGGCAAAGGTGTTTTCTTCTGCATTCATGTGCCTTTCTACTTTTCCTTAGTGCCACTTTTATGATGAAACAATGAAAGCATGTTTATTTAATCAAGCTGCAGCAGAAACAGCAGAGTTGGGGCAGCAAAGGCTGAAGAGCAGCACTGTGCGACTGAGTCGTTTTAACAGGACATGATCATCCCCATGGTAAGAATTTTCAATTCCTGAACTCTGGTTTGTGCTTTCTGTGATTCCGGTAACAGATGCTAGTAAAGCTTGTTATCTATTCTGCTACAAATTCTTTTTTAGATTGAAACTGGGGAAAAAACAACCTTCAATTGAATAAAAGTAGGTGTAAAAGCAACATTTACACAACAAATGAATGACTTTAGAATGAAATGAGGGAGACAGAGTATAATACTCTGCACCCTAAATGTAATGACATTTATTTCAATTGAACATTCTTTCCACCTTAAATATGTCCTATTTATTTAATACTGTAGATCATCAGATCAATGATGTCTGTGATAATGTGATTAATAATGTCCCTGTGAAGAGAGGAAAAAGAAAATGAAGGTAAAAAAGAGGTGGTGTCTATCAAATGACTTTATGATTCGGTTTAATGAAGATAGAGGACTGCTAGCTAATAAATAAATAAATGGCACATTCAGCGCGTCACTTGGGCCGTACACACCATTGCAACACACACTCAATGATAACACAACTATGTTTGTTTACAAGAAAACTCCACCATGTCCAATTTAAAATTCAGGGTTGGTAAACATGCTATAAAAAAAAAGCACTATTTAGCATTTTAGCTCAAGAAGCTAGGTGACTCGGATTTCATTTGCGACTGGATTGGATTTGCTTGAATGGTGTGGTAAATCTGTATGTATCCTATAGTTGTTTTTCCATCCTGAGGGTGGGGGGGGGGTGTAAAAAAATAACACAGAAGTTATATTTATAGAGACACTGCGTTGTTACTCTGAGGAATTACATTGCCGGTGGAAAAATGCATGTGTGTGGTCTCCATCTGTCCAATCTTTCACCACTCCTGTTGCTCTGGCCTGATATACTGTATACACATTACTGAGATCTGTTTCCAGCCATACTACACAGCAGTCTTACAAACCTTTGAGGCAGAAAGCTTTGAAAGCAGAGCGGATTTAATTAAATTCGCAATACATTTACTCAAACACAAAGGAAAGACTCCCCCAAAGGAGTCTATCTATGCAAAGCCTGTTGTGTCAAAACGTGTGTGTATCGTTTCTATACTTCAAACACACCAAGTCTATGAGATTCTTCAGCAGTAAGCTTGAATACTGAGACTGCTTCAAGCCTTGTTAATCATCGGCTTGTTAATCTTCCCAAAATCTCAAACCAGTCAGTATAATGCCTCATGCAATGCATGACCCATGCTACCGAGACTACTTACACAGTAAGATGAGCATTTTGCTGATGCAGTGAGTTTAAATCCAGCTCATGTCATAATTCTAGGATTGATGAATGCAGAGAGGGGAGTTTCCTGTGCTAAAAAGAGATAGCTGTTATCCTAGGCCATGCCGAGGTGCTTACAGTTACAGTACAGAAAATAAAACCAGTTGGCTGTTAAAAAAAACATATGGGGCCCTTGTACGTTCCATCAGACCTGCTTGTCAGATGGTTTAATAGCCTCTGAAACCCCCTCCCTCAACAGCCCTGACGTCAGACTAGGGAGGCTGCGTCCGACCATTTCTTCCTACTCTCTGAAACCGACAAATCCGACAATAACACCCACTTCTTCCTTAAGCTTTCTTTTTTCATTTTTGACACAACAATTTCTGTCACTTTTCATGTGAACAACTGAGTGAAACAATGAATGTCTCCCAGAAGTAACAGTCTTAAAGTGTCCTGTGTACCCCATTTTTAAACAATATCACGTCTCCCCCCTCTCTATGACGGCTGGCTTTTCACTCGGCCTTTGAGTGTGGCCGTTCAGAACAACTATAAACACCTTCCAACTAGGGCTGGGCGATATATCGATATTATATCGATATCGTGAGATGAGACTAGATATCGTCTTAGATTTTGGATATCGTAATATCGTGATATGACATAAGTGTCTTTTCCTGGTTTTAAAGGCTGCATTACAGTAAAGTGATGTACTTTTCTGAACTTATCAGACTGTTGTAACTGTTCTATAGTTCAAATTTGATCCTTGCTCCAAGCAAGCTGCTGACTCCTTTTGGATTGGCCTCTTTTATTTTATAGGCTTTTTATTTAAGATATTTTTTTTATTTAAATGTGCACCTTATGGAGCTTTGATTTTAAAAAAAGGTACTACTGTTGTTATACAGTATTTATGTTTACATTATATTGTTATTTGAACAGCTGAGCATTTAATCATGAACAAGGTGAAGAACCCTGTTTATTATTTATTCATTTGATTTTGCAACTGTTCACTGAAATAGCCGGTTTCTATGAAACTACTTGTGACATGTCATATTTGGCTTTGACTTTGACTAAACTGCTCTCAGTTTACGGAAAAAAATATCGGGATATATATCGTATATCGATATTCAGCCAAAATATATCGGGATATGACCATTGGTCCATATCGCCCAGCCTTACTTCCAACGCAGTCGGAAAACTTTTACGTTCATACGTACTAATGTAACCAACATGGTGTGTGCAGGACTTTATGACTCTGTGGTTACGTCTGCAATCTTTTATGCAGTAGCCTGCTGGAAGCACAGAGGGACAGGAAAAGGCTAAACAGACTGGTGAAGAGTTCTGTTCTGGTCTGTCCTCTGGACACCATAGAGGAGGTGGGGGAGAGGAGGACGATAGCCAGGCTGGCATCAACCATGGGCAACACCTCTCACCCCCTACATGAGACTGGGAGTTCCCTGAACAGCTCCTTCACCCTCAGTGCTAGTAGTTTGTTTTTTTGCATAACACGTTTTATCAGAACAAATGTAGGGTTTTTCGCATGATGACTCAATTTCATTTTCTAAAGTAATGTAATCTGTAATCTTCATTCAGTAATGTTTTGAAATTGTAGCTGTCAAAGGGTGCTTTTTCATAACTGAGTTAGAAATGACAGAAGAACATACTTAAATTATACTGGCTATCACATGTTCCCTTTATGGGGCTGTACACAATATGTTATAATATGCATTTTGATTTGCCAAGAATAGCCAAAGAAAAAAGGCTGATGTATTGTTGACTGTTACATTACATTTTAGCATTCACAATTATGCTGTTCTAACAAATGTCAAATGTCTGATAAGCCTATAACCTTATTGATATCCTACTGAAACTGGACTTCCTGAATAGTATTCATTTTTCCTTTCTAGTACCTGTAAAAATGCATCCACAGGACTCTGATGAAGATGTAACCTTACATCAAAACGTTAGTCACTGTTATGCACCTTAAGAAATAAAAACCAATCAAGTAAGAAGACCTCTGTGTTGCACCAGCAATTTTTTGCTATCTTATATTGTTGTGTCCTGCCTTGGTTGCACCAGATTGTTGTGGTCTGCAGAAGTGCAGAGAACTCTCCTTTTTACCTGCATCCACAGGGGTCTTTTAACATAATGTTATTTAAATCTGATTTTCATCTAAATATGGCCTAAAAAACATTGTTACAATTGTGTCTGAAAGTCAGTGCTATGTACCACTCCTCCATGTCTGGTCTGGGATGATTCAAATAGGATAAGTTACATCTCAATGGTGAGACTGTGAGATGAGAGCATTACTGATAGAGCATTACTGATAGATCTGACATTCAGGACATACTCAGCTGTTACGGTGACAAGCAACAGTGTGACACTGTACAGGTCACAAGCAACTCAAGCCATTGTGTTATCAACTTTTTTGGTTCAGATTCCCAAAGATTCATCTGAATTAACATTCTTATAAGTTGCTAATTGCAGAATAGCACAGAGTATAATGTGTACTTAGTAAGGAGTTACTATCTAGTGACACTGGTAAAGAAGGATATGTTGGTCCCAGTCAGGATTTAAAACCTTTAGTACAATCACTGGGATCATTATTGGAGAGGCTCAAACCTTGGAGACATAATTCCCTGTCGATAATGACCATGTGACAGATAACCACCCAGTAAAGCGCAGAGGGTTGTGGAAGCTGTAGAGCAGGTTGGAAGATGCCCTCAGTCCCAGAACATATTAAATTCTCCATATAACACATGTTGTGGACACAGCAGATTGAAGAAGCCAAGTGTAAAGATTCATTACGTTAGTGAAGGGACCTATGGTATACTGCAGTTAACAGTAGGGATTGGGCTGGAAATAACTCTCTCTCAATAACTCTTGTGCTTCTTCAGGCTATTAACACTCAACCAAGATGCTGGTTGTTGTAAGGATGTCATTTCCACTGGGGAATGGGGTTTTCAAAATATTATTTTTCTGCCCCTCACTTTTATTGTTTCCGGTTAATTTTCTTTTAACATTGTCAGCTTACTGTCCTGCCATCATAATCCATAAGAGAGAAGAACTGAATTGAACTTCTAAAAATGGTGATAAACTCACGTCTAAGGTCATAATGTATATGCTGAAGTTATTGGGGCTGTATGTACCCTGAAAATTGCGTTGCTCTGTACTTGTGACATGTGCAATGACAATAAAGTTGAATCTAATCTAAAAAGAGTACCTACTCCTAAAAGGATGTTAGACTTGAGCACGGGGCTCTTTGTAGTAAAGATTATGTGTCAATAAAAAAAAAAAATAGATTTCAGCAGATATCTTAGTTACAACCAGATTGAGCTAGCAAAGCAGTGTTGCATTTATATGTGCCGTATTTATTCATTTTGGGAAATCCACCATCTCTAAAAAGCGAACATGTACCTTAAGTTGGCTAACTGACAAAACAGGACAAGACTGAATGAATGAGAATTGCCCCACAATATAAACACAGTTTGATTAGAACTATTATTTTGTTTGTAACCGTTGTTGTATAACTCAACGTCATTATTGGCACGACAGTGATAATATTGTGTAATATTGCTTAATTCAAATACAACATCTATCCGAAACTAAAAAGGATTTCAAGTAGGTTTAGTGCATTCATTATTATACAGAGGTCTAGAGGAAGCATTGGTGTTTTGAACAATTTGGTACAATTATTAGATGGTAAGGAACAGCACACACTGTGCTAAAGACATAATGGGGGGAGGGGGAAAAAGGAGGAGGCTGTGGGCATAAAAAGAAACACAATGTTATGAGAGCTTCAAAAGTAGAAGGTCACGTCAAATCAAAGGCAAACAGACCGTGTTGCAATACGTAGTAGGGAAAGACAGGTAAAGTCTGAAAATAATAGAAAATAGCATGCAAGGACAAAAGTGTGCAGTACACAAGAGACTAGAAGAAAATGAGAAGGAGAATACAGGAGACCAGCATGCGTTCCACACAACTGTACATGGCTTTGTATGGATTTATTTTGATGCATTTGTTGTTATAGAGAGTCTTACATCCATGTCATCACAGAGGAGGGACCCAGATCCATACTGCATCCGACACTGATGGGCAGCGCTGTACAGAACCCCAGGAAGCACCGACGTCAGGGACAGCTTATCCTTCACCGGGGCATTGTCAAGGCACCAGCCCCAGCCGCGACTGTGGGAGTAGCAGGAGGAGCACAGTTTATAAAGGTCTCTTTGTTATACACACACACACACACACACACACACACACACACACACACACACACACACACACACACACACACACACACACACACACACACACACACACAATTGTACAACATTTGTATCAAAAACATGTTTATACTCTTTCTGCAATTGGCTTTCAACCATGCATGACTTTCATAAAACACAGGGATTTCATGCGGGGAGCGGAGATTGCGTCCCGGGGTAAACACAAGACTTTTACCCAAGAGTGTTTTTACCTCCATCTTTTTTCTAATCTAAACTAGTCATTTTGGCACCTAAAGTCAACTGCCTTGGTCTTTGGAAGGACCAACAGTGCCCTGTAACCGGTTCGAACCAGCGGGTGGTCGGCTAATTTCGTAGGATATCATACGAAGTGGTGTGCATATGTTTTCCTACGATTTAAACACCAAATTAGTGAAGTAATCCTTAAACTAAATACCCTTAAGATCAGCTCTAGTACTGCATATTTACGAAATCAAAAATTATTATAAATCAACTGAGATCTTAAAAGGTCCAATATGTAATATATTTAATGTAATAAATCAAAAAATGACCCCAATGAGTCATCAGATTTTAAGGAAACAATAAATTGAAATGCAGGAAAGGAAATGCATTCAAAATGTTTGTTAGATCTTAGGTATCCATACAGTGCATTTTTTTTGCAGCAAAACTATGTTTACAAGAAAACCCTAAGGCACATTTAAGAAAAACATAAGAAATGATGAACCAAAGTTATTTCATGTTACAAAAATCATTAACTAAACAATTAAACAACTCATACACTCTAAGGCCAGCTGACAAGAAACTCATACAGATATCCACACAAATTCAACTGGTTGAAGTGGCGGGCCTATAACTAGAGGTCATTAATTTGAACTCAAACATGACAGGAATTGAATGTATTTTGGCACAGTGCTCTGACATAAATTACACTGGCTTGATGGGAACACTAATTATAGGTCAACATTTCAAACTTTGGGAAGTCATAATTTATATATACAGCACTTTTATTTTTTTTATTAATTATACAGCGGCCAATAGATACCTGTGTTTTAATACGGTTTTATTCATGCCTTATACTCACAGAGGCAGTTTCATGTTGTAAATACCTAAGTATAAATCAGCTTTTTGTGAATACTTTATTCTGAACATGTTTAATTATAATGAACTCTTCCAGGAAAATCAATTACCGGTATCCCAGCGTTAGATTGATAGGTCTGTTGCCTCTGGATAAGTATGTTTTCACATTTTCTTTCATGGTCGTGTTCCCTATACAAGATCATTAAGTATTAACTATTACCATCTTAAGTAACACCGCAAGCACACAGCAAGTGGAGTGGAAATATAAAGTGTACAACTGCGCTGAAATGGCTGATCTAACTCTTGTGTAGATTTCCTATTAATTACTAGAGACCTTCACTCTCAGCATGCTATAGAAAACACGTAGTATTTAAATAAGCGGACGCAACAGGCTGGAGTCGCCGTTTGTGTGTGCAAGGTGAGCCTTTCTCCTGATTGCATATGCATTTAATGTAGGATCACATGATTAAGAAGACAAAGATTTAAATGGCATGTAAACATTGTACAGAGAGTACAGAGTACAGACTAATCTCCAGATTAATGAAAACAGCAAAGGTCATCGCATAATTCTTAGTAAAGTGTCTCATTATAGCTTATACCCATTACCATAGCCAATTGCACTAAATTCTGTCCGTCACAATAATTAGTATTTTGTTGAAATATATTACTTCATGGATACAGGACATCTCAATGAAAATAACTAATAATTATCTATAAAAAATAACAAAAGTAAGTGGTTATCTAATATTTTCCTCCTAAACAGCTGTGTGGAGACTTTGTACAGGTAAATATGCAAAGACGGCCAATAATCAGGGCTTTACAACATAACATACTTACAATCTACTAGTGTGGGAATGACAAAAAAGGAACAGCATAACATAAAGATTCAATAAAAACAAAAATACACTTTTGAAGCACCAATTATTTGTATATTATTTTGTTATACAATGCTTCACAATGTGAAATTTTGAACAAAGAACAAGTTCTTATACAGTGGGGGAAATAAGTATTTGACCCCTTGCTGATTTTGCAGGTTTGCCCACTTACAAAGAATGCAAAAATCTACAATTTTAATCATATGTACATTCTAACAGTGAAAGACAGAATCCCAAAGAAAATTCCAGAAAATCACATCATATGAATTTATTAAAATTGATAACCATCTGATGAGGAAAAACAAGTATTTGACCCCCTGGACAAACAGCAAGTATTCTGGCTCCTACAAGCCAGTTAGTCTTTCTTTAAGACACAGCCCCAATCCGAACCAATTATCTACATCAAATACACCTGCCTCACCTTGTTACCTGTATAAAAGACACCTGTCAACACCCAAACAACCAGCATCCGACATCACCACCATGGGCAAGACCAAATCTACGGACATCAGGAACAAGATTGTTGATCTGCACAAGGCTGGGATGGGCTACAAGAGAATCGGAAAGCAACTTGGAGAGAAAAGATCAACTGTCGGTGCAGTTATCAGGAAATGGAAGAAGCACCACACCACCGCCAACCTCCCTCGGTCTGGGCCTCCACACAAGATCTTGCCTCGTGGGGTGTCCCTGATCATGCGAACGGTGAGGAATCATCCCAAAACCACAAGGGGGAACTGATGAATCAACTGAAGGCAGCTGGGACCACAGCTACAAAAGAAACGGTTGGTAACACACACGCCGTCATGGATTGAAATCCTGCAGCGCACGCAAGGTCCCCCTGCTCAAGAAGAAACATGTACAGGCCCGCATGAAGTTCGGCATTCACCACCTGGACGATCAGAAGAGGCCTTGAAGAAGGTGATGTGGTCAGATGAGACCAAAATAGAACTTTTTGGCCTCAACTCAACTCGTCGTGTTTGGAGGGCAAAGAACACCGAGTACAACCCAAAGAACACCATCCCCACCGTCAAGCATGGTGGTGGCAACATCATGCTTTGGGGGTGCTTTTCAGCCAAGGGGACGGGACAACTCCATCGTATTGAGGGGAGGATGGACGGGGCCATGTATCGTGGAATTCTGGACCGACATCTCCTTCCCTCAGTGAGAGAGCTGAAGATGGGTTGAGGATGGGTGTTTCAGCACGCACAACGACCTTAAGCAACCGCCAAAGCAACAAAAGAGTGGCTGAAGAAGAAGCACATCAAGGTTCTGGAGTGGCCTAGCCAGTCTCCAGACCTGAATCCGATTGAAAATCTTTGGAGGGAGCTTAAAATTCGAGTTGCCAGGCGACAACCTCGGAACCTGAATGATTTGGAGGCTGTCTGCAGGGAGGAGGGCCAACATCCCTGCCGAAATGTGCACAAACCTTGTCACCAACTATAAAAACCGTTTGACATCTGTGCTGGCCAATAATGGCTTTTCTACAAAATATTAACATGCTGTTTGTCCAGGGGGTCAAATACTTGTTTTTCCTCATCAGATGGTTATCAATTTTAATAAATTAATATGATGTGATTTTCTGGAAATTTTGGGATTCTGTCTTTCACTGTTAGAATGTACATATGATTAAAATTGTAGATTTTTGCATTCTTTGTAAGTGGGCAAACCTGCAAAATCAGCAAGGGGTCAAATACTTATTTCCCCCACTGTATATACACAGATGAGTAATTTGATTCTTTGAGGCTGTCGCTACAAAATTAGCTGGCACTCAAATCTCCATAATGAGAGCTCTCATGGGAGTGTAATGATCCTGTGGTAATTACATAAATGTGAGCTTTGTGATATGAATTTCAAATTACGTTCATGATCTTATATGGCCAAATTGATATAATAATAAATTGGCATTGCCAAATCTGCCAAGGGAAGATGCCCAAGTTGTAGTTTATTTACTTTACTCAATTCAATTCAAGCGTTCTGTGCTGATCTGCAATGTCACAATGAAAAGGGTAATAAATGATGGAAGAAATGAGTCTGAATAAAGCCAACATGTTCTGGAAGAGCCGACATTAACTTACGGCCTTCTGCACTGCAAACCTGTGAGAAATAATTAGTGCAAGTGAAGCGTACCAGGGACTTCAGTGTACAGATGTTACTAATCCTTAGACCTTTATGAAAGAAACAAAAAACACAAACATCAAGAGAGCCCCTATACATCTAAAGTCTGGCTAAGTGATGGTGTAACTCTTGAATAACCTTGCTGCATTACTTTACAAAGTAATGACTGACCGTCTTCTCTGAGAAGCTGCAATCAAATCAGTGGGCTGTGCTGCTGCTAACAAGACGTAATTAACTTGCACAGGATGTTTTAAACTGTACCTTCTTATATTTTTTATAAAATGTCTTTCATCTGTGGCATAAAAACACCATATTGTGAAGACTGTGATTCTGTCCATTTTAACTAAGCCACCTGTAAGATATCAAAACATTCAAGAACTACTTAACTTTTCTTTTTGCCATTTGGAGGCAGCACAATAAGCTGTAAACTTAACATTTTATCATCTTGTATCGTTGATATGGCCTATTTACACATCAGGCAGATGCTTAGCAACATTAGCATTGATTTGGAGTTGTGTTTCTGGACACCTGATGAGAGTAAATAAAATAAAATATTCATTCCTCTTTAAGCCCTGTTTGATCATTAACTCCAGATGGAAATAACTGTCTCTTTATCTGCTAAATGCTCCATTATGTTCACCACACAGTCTCTAACGGTGTCTTTTTGTTGTTTGGTGCTGAACAGGTAGTGTACAGTTAGTTTTTAGAGCTTTTTTATTTATATAACTGGATGCTGCATCTGAAAACAACGCTGATGTGAGTGGCCAGCGTGAACCAAAAGAGTAAGGTTGTGGGCCGTAAAACCAAAACAATGAGCTGAAAGATGCTAAAATGCTTTGCAGAACTGAGTGGAACTTAAAAGTCTGGGGATAATTTAATTTATTCAACTGTTAATATGAAAATATGGTAAGAGCAGCTTTAAAGAGCAAGAACTGCATAAATAATACATTATATAAAATGGTGAACAAAGTCTCGCCAACGACAGAATTTGCTCAGATGTAGTCCAAGGAATTAAAGAGTATGAATGTCATTACATTTTCACATTTCTTAATAAAGATAATAACATTTTTGTCTGTCACGTCAATAGAAAATGTTTTGCACTCATAAGTTAACCCAAATTATTAAGAAGATAAGCACATCAGATTTAAACATATGGAGGCTGATTGTTGAGTGCTTAATAACATCATCATTAATTTGAGATGACCTCACCCTGACTATAAAGCAGCAGCAATTAAAATGTTCTCCATGAGTGCCTCCGGACTGAAACGCAGCACACAGGGCAAATTAGGTTCTACTGCAGCCTTTGTCAAAGCCAGCTTTCCTGGAAATGTTTATGACAATTAGTTAAAAATAAATAACAATTTTATATATATGAGCTGCGATGAAATATACTGTGCGCTTATGTGTGAGATATCTTATGTTTATCGTTCCTCTATGCAGCAATTAAATGAACTTGAAATTAGTTTAGAGGTTTTTTTGCAACTTGGCCTCTGTGACCTTTCAGGAATTCTCTTCCGGACATTAAAGGGTGTCTCTGTTTATGAGTAGTCAATCTATGTGATAATATCTAAACCACTGAGCTCAGTGTGACCCTCCACATTCCACATAAAATAACACCTACGGACCAAACATCTGATCAGCGCAGAGTAAAGGCCTGCGGGACAACGGAGACATTTACAATAGAAGCCTTGTCCTGCAGTCAGTGAAAGAGATAAAACAGAGAAAATGGGGAGAAACGCTGGCATTTAGAGGAATGAGATGGGAAGACAAATATCAGCCGTCAAGTCTCGGGTGAAGAAAATGATCAATGCAGATTTAGTGGTTTCGGGTGTCACGCCAGCTGGGAGGTGGGTGGGTGGGAAGAAGGCGTAATCTCTTTTTCTTTCAATGTCCATCTTGCCTCAGTCAGTAATTGGGCTAGTCCTTTTATTATTCATAAACATGACTAAAAATCTACAGCCAGGCTAGGGACTCTGAGGATGTGCTCTACTAGGCTGAAAATGAAAATACTAAGCATGCTGATGTTTAGCATGCATAATATTGACCAAATTCACTATCTTAGTTTAGCATATTAGCATGATAACATTCGCTAATTGGCTCTAAAAGACACAGTACAGCTAAGAGGTAAGAGCTTTTCAGGTATTTGGTAATTGTGACGGCTCCTAGGCCTCAAGGCCTATTTCAAGTCCCTTTGGATGCTGGGATCTGGGGATTGGCTAATAAGGACTAATGACTGACCCCTGGGTGAGTTGATTGTTCACCTGTCTATAAATAAGGGTGCCTGGGCAGTCACTATCTCTCTTTCTCTCCTTCCCTCTTTGTTTGTTTAGACTCTGGTTGAGTTACTTTTTGCTTTCTTACATCGCTACACCTTCACACCTCCACACCTCCACACCTCCACACCACACACACACACACACACACACACAACTGATAAACGGATTGTTTATTTAAATTAATTTAATTTAACAAACATGTGTTCACCACATTTTGTCCTACCTTTGAGCCAGGTCGTGACAGTCATAAACCAAAGTAAGTTTGAAAAAATACAATTTTGACATGATGATGGCGATAGATGTAAAGTCCGGGGATCACCTGTGGAGAACATGAGTAACTGCACCAAATGTAATGGCAATCCATCCAATAGTTGTCAACATATTCTACTTAAAACCACAAATGTAAACCTCCATGGGGGCTAGAAGAGATGTTAAGGGAATCACCAGAGTCATCAGGATTTATAATACAGTCAGGCCAATTCTTTTTGATACAAACGTTTAACTTAACTAATGTGTAGGAAATTGTGTTTCTAAGTGCTTATAGAACTCTCTGTTGTCTCCTTTTTAAATCACCATCGGCCAGACATACACACACACACACACAAAAGCAGTGGCGGCTTTTGTGAAGCAACCTCCCACAAGTGTAAATATCGCCCTGCGGCCCTTTTCCCCCAGTGTAGTCAAGAAGCTACAATGCTGTCAAGTAGCTGAACACCCACTAGATGAATTCCAGATGCTTGGAGTTGAGAAACTAGGGCAACTATGGTGAAATATCTCAGACATTCAACACATGTCCTGTTGAAGCCAGACTCACAGTGCAAGTCTTTGACAGTAGCAGCTGACTGTAACACACACACACACACACACACACACACACACACACACACACACACACACACACACACACACACACACACACACACACACACACACACACACACACACACACACACACACACACACACACACACACACACACACACACACACACACACACACACACACACACACACACAGCATTTAGACTGCCAGCTCCTGTAAAGTGAACAAACCTTAGCAAAATTAGGAATAACCTTAACAATTAGCTCTGTGTTACCATGCTACTATTACACCACAAAATAAGAGTTAAAACATATGAAGCTGCTGCTCTATGAAGTCTGGATGATCACCAAATGTAACACTTAAACTCCATGGCCAGTTGTTCGAAACACTGCATGGACAAAATAGCTTTTATAACATGTTTAACGAAACTCAATTTCCCTACAATTTCTTACTGACAATCTGTTAACTATGAAGGAGCAATATAGTTCAGCAGGGAAGTTTTGATTTGTGAGAAAAGGAGGCACATATCATACATGTATGTTCAGGTAAAGTTGTCAAATGAAGAGCTGTAGAAACATGTGATCTAAACAGTGTTGTTAATCAGGTCTGTATGTGAACACAACGCCAGTAGTTCTACAGCATGAAGTGTGTGTGTTACATGTATTAGACAAGATGAACACAATGGTGTGCCTGCCCCCAGGTCAGGATATGGTAACAATTGAACTGAGGTTGTTACTTTTTAACAATGCAGTCTCATAAATTGTCTACAACAATATAATTAAACTAGGATAAGCACAAGCTTAAAAAGAACAATTGTTGTATAAACATCACTACTTAAAGTGTAAAGTTACAGCTTCATGTAATGGTGCGTTCTTTTTGTCTTGTAATCGCGACTAGTAGCTTGAGTGTGACGTCACATCCGTGTCGAAAAACGAATAACCACGGGTAGGCTACTGCTCTGCTTTCTGCTCAAGACTCGGCCATTGTTGTCATATAGCAACTGAGCGTCTCTAGCCAATTTCAGCTGCACAAGCTACAAAATAACTAATTAGGCGGTATTTAACTTATAATAAGACTGTAGCGACATGCCTATAGGTAGCAGTATACAGTGCTATGTGTACGACTTCTTCATTTGGTTACAACAAAGACAAAAGTGCTTAAAATTGTAGAAAACCACAATGTTTACTACGTGCGATGCACGACGTAGCCATCCTTGAAAGTGAACTCGGGGTCCTCTCAGTTCAGACGACTTGATGAGTCGTAAATACGACCTCGGGGGCGTTCTTTTTGCAACTTCCGGTTCGTAACTCCGGAAAACGACTCGTAAATCGACTTCGGTGGACAAAAAGAACGCACCATTACTATACATATATATATTTGACTGGGAAAATTCTCATTGATCAACTGAAACAAAGAACTGTAAATGAGCCATAGTTAGAGTCCATGACCAGATGTTAAATAGAACCCTTAAAATAAAATTTTAAAAAACATTGTTCAAAATGTATGTACACAACATTATAATAAGCACAGAAAAGTAGAGTGCATTGCACATTCACCAACACAATGATTGATCCCAATTAGTTCCATTTAGTGACATAAGAAGGTATTGAAATGCTGCTTGGAGAAAAAAGTAAGAGCAGTGCAGCATGGAACATACTACACTATGTCAGCTATTTTCCTTGGCCTATGTCCCTCTTGAGCATGTGCACGACAAGTCATTATACTGTATGAACAAAGTCAGCCATTTACTAAAATGGGAGAGTGTATGCTTCAGTGTGAAAGCTGCCATTATTTAAAAGTGATAGAGGATCACGAATTCGTAGAACCTCAGGTACAGAAATGCTTGTTTCATTTTTTTCTTCCAAACAAGTAGTCTATCTTTTTGTTTGTTACCAATGGCTTTTGAGACATTTACATGAACGTTTTTAAAAGGTTGTGGGCAAAGATAACCTTGCATGTTACCTTGCCACACACAGACACAGACAAACACACACACGTCAGACAGCAGTGTAGTCATATAAAGCATGTCTGGCACTCACTCTAAGAAGCGGGTGATATATTGGCGACTGCAGCGTGACCACCTGGGCAGGGAAGTGCCGTACAGGAGCTGTGGAGACATGACGAAAGGTCGTTTCCCAATGGGTTCACAGTCATTACCGTTGCCATCATGTTGAATCCCAAAGCTGTGACATAGAAGCACATCCCACAAAGAGGGAAAATTAAAGTGAGTAGAACACGTAACATGTACTTCAAGGTTAAGCTACAACAAATACATGTCTGTCCGCATGCACTGTACATGATTAGATTACAACATGTATCTATTTTCCTGCGGGTGCAAACAAACTGTTGATGCTCTTTCGAGGTAGGAAGCCATAAGCCAGCAATAACAATGAGATTTAAGTAGCTGTTTTGGTGCCTTCAGATGCATCTGTACTAATGGCCGCATGATGCTGGTTGAAAAAAATAATTCAGTCCTTTAATGCGTCTCGCTGGCGATTTAAAAAAATTACTATTGCACTATTTTCACAGAACGTCAGATTTAAAAAAAGAATTTATAAAAATAATGAAATGTTAAAATTAGGATTATGTTCACATGGATTTGAGTCAACATTTGGTTAAATAGCAACTAAACATTTGCATTTGACATGTCAACGAAGAAGAGGGTAACATAATCAGAACCCTTAACTCTAGCTTGACAAAATGTTAGCTAAAACGACAAAGGTTGCTAGCACATCATATCAGCTGAAGGCATAGTGAATTAAAAGTATTCCAAAACCACAACATGAAACTTTGCTTTTGTCTGGTGATATGAAACTTGCAGTTATGTTTTGCGGTTAAAAGGCTGTTTCCCAGAATAATAAAACACTGCTTTACTCTCTGAAGCTCTGTTAGCAGCTGGTTAGCTGGCTTCTGCGTATGTATGATACTAGATTGTGTTTCCTAAATCAGGAATTGGGTCTAATTATGAGAATGTAATAAAGCTATATATACTTCATCGGTACTATTGTACTTTTGAAGTAAATAAGAAGCTAAATAATAACCTCAGTCAGTCAGTCCACTGTTGGAGCTTCAGTGAATTCACCAAGGACTGCTTGGTATTCACAATGGACTCCTGTCAATCCAGGACTTGTTTGTGCATTCAACACAAAACACTCCGACCATATAGCCAGGACTAGCTGCCAGCCATTCACACATAAGGTGGAGAATAAAGTAAGTGAATTTAAAAAAGGTACTTCAGGCTCAGCTGGAACAAAAAAAGAAATTCAATACAATGAAGCTATCAACCGCACATTGTTTTAATTGGTGGTATTCAAGCTGAATTACTTTGAAGAGAATAGGATTATAATTGCAAACTGCATGTAGAATTGATGAAGTGATTGATGGAGTATAGGAGGCACTGTGTGCAGAGCCTGATATAAGACAATTGTCCCAGCACATTTCCCCGGCCAATGGTGTGTCTGTTTGACCTCTGTATGTGCCTAGCCGTGGTATTCCTCACATTACAATGCAATCAATGTTTCAGCTTTGAGAATAGTGAAGGGCAGTAATGACACAAAAAATTTACTTTTCCATTTATATTTTCAAACAATGTGGTACCACGTGACCAATTTAAATAAGACATCCAGTCTCTGTGCAGGATATGCATCTGTTGTTAATCCAAACAAACAATGAGGGGGAACATTTTTCTCAAAGAAAATTGTAATCGTTTGACTAACAAATAATCTGACTGTACTAATGACTGTGACAGAATGCTTAATGTATATTCCCACACTTGTTATCCCACTGTCTCAGATAAGAAGTGTTTCAATTGCTGAGCTTTTCTTTCAGTCCTTTACTCCTCTTGACAGTCAAACAAGCAGTGACAAGTAGATAAAAATAGCAACTGCCTTTCACTCCCACATAAACCATCATTTATAGCTGCATAAATGGTAGCTGCAAGTATTCTCAACTAACTGGTTGATATGGAATATTAATAATGGGTTTCCATGGGTTTGACCCATGCAGAAATGGTACCTTACTAGTGCACGTCATAGGTTTTCAAAATGAATTTAAAAAAAAAAAATCAAATACTCTGACTCTGAATACTAATGACTCTTATTTAAAATGTATTTCCTTAGGGAAGGTTTGAAACATTTGCTCTAGCCATTTTGAAGATTACCTTTGGAACATTGTTTTTATTTGATGCATTGTTTTTCATTCCTTTCTGAGAAAGCTCGTGGGGTTTTCTTTGTATGAATGCCATTTATATATTTCCTTTAATTAAACCAAGTCTGTTGTGAGATCATTTGAGGGGAAAAAAATATTAAAAAGTGGTAATTAAGAGGCTAAAATAATTGCATAAAAATAGCAGTAATGAGCAAAATAGTGTCAGCCTAATTAGTTGTTATAGTAGTTATTAGTGACAATCAACAGTCAATTCAGCCAGAAAAAAAAGATCCGCTAGATAGGAGAAGCCTGCTTTTATCCACTTCTATCTAAAAATCAAGGAGCTATTGATCAAAAAATTGCTATGAATTTTAAGTGGCTTATCTGTAAACTGCATATGTGGCATGTAAGAACGGAAAGCCTGAGAGCGAACAGTCAATAGCATTTTCAGTTTAAATTACTTTTTTATATTTTCCTGCTGATTATTTGACAACGTGAACATGAAGCAGAATGTTATAATGTGTGGGTTTACTGTATGTGTGTGCAGTGAAAGCTTACTTGTGTCCCAGCTCGTGAGCTACAGTGAAGGCCAATGGGAGGCCCGTGTCCTCACTGATGCTGCAACTGCGATGCGGCTGGCACATCCCCGCCACATGGGACAGACCCAGCGTCTCGCACGGCATGTTGATGGCTGCACAGATGTCCTTCCTGTGAAAAGTTTGTGTGGAGCGTTGGTAAGATGTAAGTTGATTCAGAAGGCAACATGAAAGATCACACATTGGAGATCTGAATTATAATTTGATGGAGAACAGATAAAAACAATAGGAGGTGAAAAACTACAGGAGAGATGTGGTTTATATAAACTAAGCTTTATAACATTTTTCTCTACAGTCAAACAGTAGTTCAGATTTCAAATGAAAGGTAATAGCCCTATCATGTATCAGGGAGTTACGATCGATCCAATATTTCCTTTGAGTTGATAGATACGTTTCAACTTTAGCAATAACAGGAGATCTGAGGTGAGAGCTGTGAGGTTCAGTAAAAGGTTTGTATTGGCAGGCTTTGGAATAGGATAATCAATATGGGCAATACTTTACATGCAATTTAAATGGAATAAACAACCAAATAGGGCAGAGTTAAGAAAGTTGTGTGATTTATGTTGTAATTGTGGGTTTGAAGATAGTTTTTTTTAAGCTAGGGAAGAGTGATATTGTATCTTTAAGAAAAAAAAAAAAAGAGTGGTTAACAAGGTAACACAGGTGAAATAAGAAGTGATCTTTTTACTGAAAATTATGTTTTTTTTATAATCTTTCAGAAAAAAAAGGTCTATTTGTGCCCAGATTAGAGTTGCCGCCTCATACCGAAACAGGTTGGTGAGCTGCTTTGGAAGAAGTAAATCAGATTTTGCCCTTTGTACTGGAACATTGTGATCGTTTTTTTAATGACTTGAAGTGTACAAGGGGGTTGGCTGGATAATGTACAAATGATGGTTGTTTGAAAACGAAACTTGAAACTTGAAACCTTCAAACTGGCAGCTTTTTTAGTGAACGCATGAGAAAGAAAGCCTGGTCTCAGTAAGAGGCGGATTGTGACTATTGTTGTTGATCACCTGTACCAATTTATTTCTTTTTAGAAAAGAAAAATTGAGGCACTTCGGATCTAATTATTACTCTGTTAACTTTTAATAACGGCAGTATATCTACAGCTGGGGATGTGACGACTGTTAAATATCAAATGAAAAAGATTACAATTTATGGTTTGTGTTACAGATGCATGCAGCTTTGATTCCTCGCTCTGTCCACTTGATTAGTAAATCAATAACTGCTTTGGGATGAAATCATATAAAACAATTACGAATTGCCTCTCTTGGGAGACGCAATTATGTGCGGTTGAGAAAGAAAGACATTTTTATTTACCTGGTGAGCAGTACTGCTACATCATGGTGTAGCGGGTCTTCCTCTCCTTTCATATTGAGTTTCTTTTGCCACTTACAGAAGCTGTTCAAGCTGTTGTCAGCATGGTGTGTAATCTTTAAGTCATCCTGTTAATCCACATGTCAGGTAGAGATGAAGGGAAGAGAACATAAATTTAGCAGCTGGGAGTACCATACGTTTACATGATGGGGCGTTACCAGCGCACAACAAAGTACAGACTTTATTTGACGGAAAATGCTATACAATAATTGCTTTGGATGCAGGGAAATTGCACCTTTCAGCATTCAATGCAGCCTTTTAGTGGGCCCTAATAACATTCATTGAAACAAAAGTAAGGAAACAGCATCATACTGTATGTATGTCACTGTGTTTTCCTTTTGTACACATGATGATCACAATAGGTAGTGGTGCACATAAACATCTTTTTTTACCCTGATTTGTTACAGTATTATCAATTTACTCATTTGTTACACTTTAGTTCTATCTGTTGATTATTGGTTGCTGCCAAAGATGCAGAAGCAGAAATATATATTGAACTAGAGTAACCTTAGTAGCCTATGAGACATTATGAATTTTATTATGCAAGCAGAAAGCTGGACATATACATGTTTCATTCATAAAATACCTGCTGGATAGAGAACTGACATTCAGGTTCCTTTGACTTTCAGAAGTAGTTTCACAGACAATTATTTTTATCTACAAAGAAAATGTTCATCTACAATGTTTTAAATTACACCATGAAACCCTGAAATGAGTATGTCACAGACTTCCATATCCAAAACATCAAAAAGTAATGAAAATGCTGAGATAAAAAATAAAATTAAAATAATTACAATTCACAAGTTATGTTTTCCAAAATAAGTAAACTGCCAACTCAGCTAACGGAGAAGCCCCCAGTGGACCAGGTATAATGCGTTAGGTATAATGGACTAAACGATATTACAATACAAAGAGACATACGACAGTATGAATTTATCTGTTTTTGTCTTTTATTGGTCATATTGAGTGTCTCTAATAAAGTATAGAGTGGCAAGAAAAAAACTGTGCTTTTAAAACTTTGAAACTTGTAAAAATCAAACTACTATGCTGTCTTAGGAAAACGTTAAAGGAACAATTCAACATTTTGGGAAACACACTAATTTGCCTTCTAGCCTACAGTTAGATGAGAAGATCAATACCACTCATCTGTACAGCAAATACAGTATGAAGCAACAGCCCGCAGCCGGTTAGCTTAGCTTAGCTTAGCACAAAGACTGGAAACAGGGGGAAAAAGCTAGCCTGGCTTTGTCCAAATGTAACAAAATCCACATGCAAGCACTTCCTAAAGCTCATTAATTAACGTTAATGTTATATAATGTTTGTTTGATCAATAACAAGTTCTGGTGTGGTCTTGTAACCTCCTATGGTTGCCTGGCAAACTCCCAGTGACGAGAACACTCCAGGAGGTTACTTAGCATTGACACATCACCCTTAACGTTGCAAATTGTTGTTTTTACTCGTTGTTTGTATGTATTGTTGTTCTTGCATGGATTAAACAAATGAGATGAGCTTTAGAGGTGCTGGGGAAATAGGTTATTGTGTTTTCCAGTCTTATGCTAAGCTACCCAGCTCCTTGCAATAGCCTCATATTTACCGTTCAGACATGAGAGTAGTATTAAACTTCTAATCTAACTCTCGTCAACAAAAATGTAGCTTTATGACACTAAACCCCCTGAGACGTAATAAGGGAATTATTTTGGATTCAACACCACAGATGTAAAAAGTGTAAATAAAGGTAAAGCTGTTTGCTGATTTACTGTAGTAAAATACAACTGCTTTAAAGCAACGTTAGCCTGTCTTTTCAGCAATGAATCACATTATTAAAGGGGCACTATGCAGTTTTGCTTTTTGCTCGCAGGTTTCTCTATAGAGCTCCCCCTACAGCTTTGGAATAGCTATTTGGCAGCTCCTATGTTTACTTGTGTCTGACTCCTCACTCAGTCAGTCATAACGTGAGATACAAGGTAATGGAACCTTTTATACATTGTCATGTTTCTTTAGAAATAAACAATGGACAAATAGAGTCTTTAAAAGCTTCAGATGTAAAGTTATTTGCAGTCAAAGTGACGTTAAAATGAATGGCAGTCAATGGAATGCTAACGGGAGGTGATCGCTTTGTAGCATCAAAATGGCGCCATAGGAGGTTTGAGTTCTGAAGCAAAGCTTACCCCCTTGAAAAAAACTACATAGTTCCCTTTTAACTGCACATTCTGTTCAGTTATGCCTTTGAGGAGTAAAGCTTATTTCCTGTTTTGAGGAGTTTAAGGAGAAATCCGGCACAAAGATGAACCTAGGGGTTAAAAGAAAGCACTATTTCTACACCACTAACAAGGCTCAAAATAGCACCACACTTCCACGGTAGCATAATGAGGATCCCTACATGTAAACCGAAGCATTGAGAACTTTGTAAGTGTGCAGACAGTTTATTAAAAACATAGTTTATAAAGATTGTATCGTTCACATATACATATACAGACTGGGAAAACAGTCACGATCAGTCAAGCGACGAACGCCGTGCTTGAGCTACGTTACTGGTTACTGGTTGCATGGCGTTCGTCGTTCGACAGAGAACGGTCGACTCGGTACATGCGTTATTAACCCCCAGGTTCACTTTACGCCGGATTTCTCCTTTAAGCTTTTTTCCTGCCTTTTTTTCCTTCTAAAATTAACCACATTTCAGCATCATAAACAAACATGTTTTTACCTCATCTCGCTCCAGTAGGATGAGTCGAACGACCACAATGTTTATTGCGTTTCCAATACTGGCATCTCGGAACAGACCCGCCACCTGAAAAGAAAACCCTGCATTAAACATTTGGACGTCACATGATTCCTACCTACCATGGCACTGGGTAGATCCAAAGAATACTAATAAGACAATTTATACAATATATAGGCTGTTGATATATGTGGATTATAATAATAATAATAATAATAATAATAATAATAATTATTATTATTATTATTATTATTATTATTATTATTATTATTATTTATGGCTATAATTAGCCTCTTTATAAACCAAGCCTAGCAGGCTGCTGCCATGAGTCTTATGTGGTCCAAACCTTGTAATATCAGAAAATCAAATAAATAAGATATTAATAACTCTGTTATGAAAGGCTTTAAATGAAAGAATGTCCTATTACAGATCATGTCAGAACTCCGGGTATTTGACTTGGGAATAATAAGACTTTTGTTGTCAAGGCTAATGCCTAAAAACAGCATCTAGAAATGTAATAAAAAAGAAAATTGAAAGAACATTTTTCATTTTCAGGAACATCTTGTCCTGTGCTTGGATATTTTGATTCCTTCCATGCATTCATTCCTTTTATGCATCAATGTACAAGTAGACCTGAGTCATTCAGAGGAAGCCTTTATTGGGGGATGTAAACAGAAAACAGAGGTCTGACACAGTGCATCTGGCCTTTTAACAACAATCCAACCTCTTCACATCCAAGTTTTAAAAAACATTTATTCCCCATGTTTTTACTAAGTATTATATGTCTAAAAGTCTAGACCAATTAAATAACTCTTTGAATATCATTGTGAACACCGGTGCTAGTTGTTCAGCACACAATTTGAGGACCCGCCCACTGATAACATCAGGTCCTTCTGCTTTCTTGGTGTTCACATGCTTGAAAGCCCCCTGACATAATGCTCAGAATGGGAGTTGGGAGGTGCGTCTACCCATCCAGCAGTTTTTCCTTGTTGCTGCTGATGGCCTCAAAGCAAGCATATAAATGGTTGAGCTCACTTGCTATAGACTCATCAGCACTTGACAAGAAGGAGAGACTGGGCTTGTAATCGGCCATAGTACTTAGACCTCGCCACATGCTCCTGGGGTTGTCCTCTTGGAATTGTAATTCCTCTTTCTTCCCCCTTTTTGCCTCCGTTACTGCTCTCACATTGTAGGCTGCTGCTTTATAATTGTCCATGTTTCCAGACTGCAGTCCTAATTTGTTAGTGGCTGTGCATGTTTTTATGGCATTGCAGATTTCAACTTAAATACTGTATATGTATGTATGTTTTTGATACTATAACTGTTGTCATTCATAAGGAATGCTTCATAATGCACGAAGTTCCAGCTTTCTATCTACATTTCAACACAACAAATGTCTTGGTCAACACAAAAACCAGCATTTAACCTTTCAATGAAGCCGACCTGATACTGTAACGTTTCCCCCAAAGTAGGTGGTTATAAAGTGTGACAAACTCAAATATGCAATCGAGAAACTGCAACAGATTGATGCCAAGGAGCAGGAGAGTGCAGCCTATTATGCATATACAATATAATAGATCTTCATAAATAACCTCTTAAGTCTGATAACCGTTTCATTTTTCTTGTTGTTGGGCAAAACCTCTACACACTAAAACCTGTACAAGTTGTGTAACGGAGGCACTTTAGACAGAACAGCTCTGACACACAAAGGACTTAATTCGACAACATTTTGTTTACAACTGTTGTCTCTCATAGTAGTGCTCATTCACATCTTGTAGCTGAATCAGCTTTGCAACAAATTGGAACAGTGATGTTAAATCTGCTTTCAGTCTATCTTTAACAATGTTTCTCTATTGTTTATCTTATGAATACAAATAGAGCTGCCGCTTTTCAAAGCCACAATGTGCTGTTGATTTGACAGGTTTCCTCTCAAGTCACATGCTGCACACTTACACCCAGTCTTGAGGTGTAAATAGCCCTTTTTTAATTTCTACTGCATCTTCCTTGTCCATGTGATCCGTTTGTTTGTGAACATATGGCTGTGATAAATACCCCAAAGAAAATATTATAAATAACCACAAGATCGCCATGTGAAAGGAACTTGGGAGCTATTTATGTGAAAGGGCTTCCATTTTTTCTGCTGAGATTGACTATTCTGGCTTTGACATGTGTGTAAATCATACCACTGGGTTCACACAGTACAGCAGAACACAAACATATGAACCTCTTGTGAAGTTCACAACTTCAAGACGGCATCTGTGATAATAATAATAATAATAATAATAATAATAAATTGTATTTATATAGCGCTTTACATGGTACTCAAAGACACTTTACAGTAAAACCAGCACACACAGCACATTGTGATGAGACAATGGAACAGCTGGTGGCTGAGCAAGATGATGCTATTACTTATTGTTTGGGTAAGAGGTTGTTTCCCTTGATGCTGTGCAAGATTGTTTTCACAAAACTGAATTGTTTGGGGCTTTAAAGTTCAAAGCTGGAGTGTAGAAGACTCCAAAAAAGAAAAAAGAAAAAATAAAACTCAAGAGAGGATGTGGGAAATAATGGCAGCTTCCTCCATGTATTATTGTCTGTTAATCCGCAGGCTTCTCAGTCAGTGAATTCCCTTTCCTGCTATCCTGTCCCCTGATAGCACTTTCAGTAGCTGTGGTGAGACCAGCCATGACCATTTTGGAAAACCCCGCTTTTAGTATGTGGTAATCAATAACAGACAAGGAGTCTGTTTGCTTAACCCCTAACTAAGAGGCAGTAATAACATTGACTGTCAAAGGCTGGATGAGAAGAGTTTAATCCATCCATTGTTTTACCCAACACAAGGATGGAAAAACTGAAACAGAATCTGGTCTCAAAAAGCAGGGTTTATCCAAAACCATCTGTGAAGATGTTCCAACATCCTGTAACTCTGCATTCAAAGCTGCTAATAATTACACAATGTTAACAGCTTATAGCAGGTTATCATATTTTTTGTACATTTCTATTGATTCTTAATCCTAAACCTATATTATTATTTTGCATGCTATGGCCTCATTATCTGATTTAAAATATATTATATGATTTTATAAGCATTTACAAGATAGAAAACCTGAAGTCTAAAGTTGTACACAGAAACAGAAGTTACCGGAAGACACTAAACAACATTTCCAAAATCATTGTCAGTGATCACACTTTTGGAAATCACACATTCAGGCATGTGCATCGTCATTGTTGCACTAAACCCATGTTGCATTTTGAAATCACTGTTGTCAGCAGTGTTTCTGCATTTCCTTGTGTTTCTGTAAGCCGTGCTTACTGTGAATGTCTTTCTCAGTTAGCTCATGTTTTATGTATTTGCAGCGTTTGTTGGAATTCAACATATATGCTGTCAAATTGATGAATACTCTTTCCTCATTTGCTGGTGTTGGTGCTGCTAGTTGCATTGCATTGAGCTCTCTAGGCCAATGTAGAAACAGGCTTTTGAAAGATGCGTGCTAAAGTACGGCACAGGACTGCAACTTTTATTGAATACTAAAACGCTTGGAAACGCGCTTAGGGTTGGAAGAGAAGGTCAATAGTACTCTCAGACATAGGAGTAGTACTCATCTAACTCTCAGCAAGAAAGCGCATGTTATAAAAACTTCAAAAAATGCTGATGAAACTATAATTCAAACAACATGAACTTGAATGCATTGAAATGTTAACATGTTATTGTTAATGTCATATACTTACAATGTTCATGACAGCGAGGACGTAGCTTTCCACAGCTTTGCTCCCATGATGCTCCACCATTTTAGTGTCGGCCACCACCAGTGTTTCCACCCACTTCTCTTTGCTGACTGAGCGTTGACGTATTCTTCTCCTTCTTCTCTGCTGGCGTCGTTCCCACCGCTCCCGCTGTTTCTCAATGTCTTCAATACTTTGATGGGAGTCTGGATGTTGGAGACAGAAATAGACATTTCAAACTTTCTTAATGAGGCACAGTGTGTGTCAACATAGCACACCAGGTATGGCTTTTAATGTGTATACACCTGTTTTTCCTGGAACAAAACCCTGCTCATGGCCTCTCTATCTTTATTGTTCTTCCTCTCCTTATTCAAATATTAAGTTAATACAGTAGGTGTTGTTTAAATGCTTAAATGACAAATTATAAAATGGTATCAATTTAACTTAAAATTGCCAACAGCAGTTTCATGGAAAGAATAATGGAATAATATGCAATATCGCATAAAAATCTAAACACATATGAACTGTTTGTAGCTTTAAGACATTTTTCATTAATCCTCCTTGACCTACCTGTGAGCGCTTACGTTGGTGCTGGGCCTTGTTAATGATGAATCTCATCTATTAATGATAATGATTTGATTTTATTGTAACAATACATTGCTGTAAAAGAGCATGTCTGTTTAGCTAGGGGTAGGCGATACAGGGGGTTTATCAGACCGGGGTGGGCAATACTGGAATTAAGTATGATGTGTTCACAAATGTGATGAAGTTCTTGATATGTTCGGTATTTATTCATCAATTGGATTAGACAAAAGCAGGACATTTTGATTAGGTTATTTGATCCATAAACAAGTATATCACAATATAAATTGATATTGCTATATAAAATGTCATACAGTATTTAAAGGAACACGGCAACTTACTGGGACTTAAGTTTATTCAGCGTATCCCTCAGAGTTAGATAAGTCCATACATAACCTTCTCATCTCTATGCGTGTCGTAACTCTGTCTGATGGACCCACCACTAGCCTAGCTTAGCACAGATCCTGGAGGTAACTGGCTCCATCTAGTCTACTGCTCCCAATAAGTGACAAAATAACGCCAACATTTTCCTATTTACATGTTGTGATTTGTATAGTCACAGCGTGTACAAATAACAAGGTCCTGGTTACCTCCAATAAGTCGCCGTGTTCCTTTAAGGTGGATTTGTATCTATATCAGACAGTCCTAAGCTCAGTCACCCTTACTTGTAAAATAACGGTTTATTCTATCCATTTAACTATACATCTATCTGTGTATGTACTTTATTTTCTCTACTTTATTTATTTTTATTTTTTTATTTATTAAACAGGAAAAGATTAAAGACAATCGGGCCTGACTCAGTATAAAACTGATTTTCAGCAGGTTCCTGCTTTGCAGAACATAAACACCACATACACTACAAAAGCTCCTAGACAGAACAGTAACAAACACACAGACCAGGAGAATTTTTCACATGGAAAAAGCTGTGCAGGTCTCCTGCTCCCCAGGATCTTACATTTTCTTTCAGGGTCTGTTAATTTAGCTCACTCAGAATTCCTAAGTAGCTGATTTATGAGCTATACTAAACTTCAATGTTTTTTATTCTTCTGACCTCTGCAGATTATTAGCTGTCGACCCACTCAAAAGAGAGAAAAAAGAACATTTGTATCCATCATCAGCTTCATTATTGTCATTCAGAGCTCAGTGTGAGTAATCAGGCTAATTATAATAGAATATACTAATTGATTCTCACATTTTCAATTTCAAGGAACGAAAAGTTTTAAATATTGTTAAACTTATTAATAGTGTCACTTTAAAGGTTGCCTGCATGCGTGTGCGTGTGTGTGTGTGTGTGTGTGTGTGTATGGTTTACTTTTGACTCCACAGGTACTGTTGAGAGCTTGTTTGGGCTGTATGACTGGACTCCAGGAGGGAGCGGGTGCGTGGCGTTTGTAGATGGCATGGGCTTGTGGTGCTGAGGCCTCACTGCTCGACTTCTCCAGAGGCTGAATAAAAAACTCTTCATCAGACAACTTGAACAGTCCTGTCTGAAGAAAAAGATGGATTAAGGTCAGTTCTCGTCATCTCTTTACACTAAGCTATTTACAAAAAAATGCTTAATATTTCAACAGTACTTTGAGGCAAAATAATGCACTTTCTGTATTTAATTTGATCTTGTAGATATGTAATGAGATGAAAACATCACCTTACTGTAGAGCTGCAACATTGATCGAAAGAAATTTAACCATACACTATTCTGATAATCGATTAATTGTTAAATGTCATTATTTCAAGCAAACTCATCTCATCCTGCCGGTGCTTCACAGTTTTAACCTTCAAGTAAGGTTTACTAAGCTTTGGTTAGTATTAAAGTAAGAAGTTATGTTTGTTTTGTTAAGTTTTAACTAGATGACGAGCTGTATAATTGTGGCAGTACAGGCTATAATCTAAAACCAACACACCAATAGTGTGCTCTTCACCAATCTGTAGCTGCCTTTGCCTCCTGCTGAGACTGCAAAAGCCCCGTTAGATATATGCTGTCCTATAAAGCTGCTATTAATACAAAATATACCAATTCAATACTGGAAATTACACAAATCTTAAGAATATTTCTTTTTTATGCAATATATACAATATTTTGTCTGTTGTTATGTATCGTCTTCAAAAGCTGCTTGTCGAGTGGCCAGGTTGGCTCCATTGGTAGAGCAGGTGCACATATATAGAGGTTTACTCCTCGACGCAGCGGCCGCGGGTTCGACTCCGACCTGCGGCCCTTTGCTGCATGTCATTCCCCTCTCTCTCCCCTTTCATGTCTTCATCTGTCCTATGGAAATAAAGGCCTAAAATGCCCGAAAAAATTATCGTTAAAAGAAAAAAGCTGCTTGTCGATAACAAAATATAGTACATTGACACTGACTTCAAAACCCACAGAAAAAACTCCGTAAGCTTACAGTGAAACAGTATAAAGAGCCTGATGTCTCAGATTTGCTGTAGACACCCGGGGCGCAACTGGGGCAGAAGAAAGATCAGATGTCACTTAAATTACTGCGCCCTAAACCATGCTGGCACGGTGCCAAAACCAAATTCCCAGTAGCCCCACTCTTTTTTCTCTTTACCATCCTTGCCCGATATTTAATACCTGTCCACCTTCTGCTCCTATAACTCTCCTTCAGCTGTCACAGAGTCCCACTGAGGGCTGGTGCTACAATAAATGTGTAGTACCACATGGGGAACGTCAAGTTGTGCATCATACTGTACAAGTAACAAAGCTAGAGCAGCATTTTTGTCTCTTGTTTTAGTAAATGCACCCATGACTCTGAACATGACTGGACGCAGTGGAACCCAGGTCAAATTAAGTCAAACCAAGTGAAATAGTTTTTATATCACACTCATTTGTACATGTGGCATTTGTAATTTTGCCTATCTGTAAAACAGCAATCTAACATAAGTCTGTGTTTTTAATTCATTATTTACTCCAGATAACTCATCCTATCAGCATTAATACACAGGGAAAATACAAACAAGACATTCAGTCTTGTTGTAATCACACAATACGTCATGGATATAGACTACTCTTTAAATAATGGACATCCATGCTCATTTGATTGTGTGTGCCGTGAATCTCTGTAAATATTAAGTTGTCTCTGCATGTCACCAACAAAACCTCTGCAGTTCTTACATTATTTTTAAAAGCAAGACATTGGCATCCCATTGCTTAAAGTAATACATTCTGATGGAAATACACAGAAAGGGGTTCTTTCTGTTTATTACAGAAATGTAACACCTCAACAAGACCAGAGCATTTTCATAAACACAATATTTCAAGGAAAACAGAGTATAAGTAAGTATATTCTGACAGGTCTCATCATCCAGTGTAATACTCAGATCCCTTTCCCATGTCTTATTGAGGGCTGACCAGGCTCCATCCCCCAGGTTCTGCATAATCATTGCTTATGGTACAATACCCAGAAGCCTCATGACCTTTTCCATATTTCAACAACACTTTACCTAAACATTCTGGTGCCTTCGGGGCTGAAGAACTGGATCTCTCTCCCCACTAACAGATGGCGAAACCAAAGCTGCTCGGCTTTTAACAAAAATAACATAAGAAGTAACAAGAGATCACATATCACATCAATTCTATCCTCACTTGGCTGGTTTTCTAATAAATGTCTTACTCTTTTAAATAACTGGTGCTGACTTTTCATCGCGATCCCTGGACTCCTGTGATGCTTTAATGAAGGCTGTGAGGCTTTTGGTTAGCCTATCTGAATAGCTAATAACTTGTTTATTTGTATCTGCCTTTATTTATCTGCTGCTGCTTTAAGTGCAATCTTGTCAGCCCTGTGTATTGTTTCTATCTGTCCTTTTTATTTATTGTATTGTGTAATAGTTTTAATGTTAAGCACTTTCTGATTTTGTATCTGTGAAAGGTGCTGAACAAATAAACTTTACTTTCACAGTTTCAAAACAACATAAAAAAGGCCCGAAGCAAAAGTTTGGGCAACCTGCATGGTCCCAATTATTTTCAGCCAGCTAAGAGTCTTTCAATTCTTTTTTCAGGGATTTTCTTCCATTCTTGCAAAAGGTGCAAAAGGTTTCTACTTCTGTGAGATTCTTGGGCCATCTTGCATGGTCTGCTCTTTTGAGGTCTATCCACAGATTTTCAATGATGTTTCAGTCGGGGGACTGTGAGGGCCACGGCAAAACCTTCAGCTTGCACCTCTTGATGTTGTGGATGAGGTATAGTATATTTAGGACCATGAGTCTGTTGTAGAATCCATCCTATTTTCTTCTTTAGCTTTTTTACAGACTGTGTGTATTTGCTGCTAGAATTAATAGTCAATTGACTCCATTCTTCACTCTAGTGGCCTTTTCCCTGTGCCAATGACTGCAACACAGCATGAAATTCTGCACCCGTCTCCCTTTCCCAAAATGTATCAGGACACAAGAAAGGTTTTCTAATGATGACTCTTCCATGGAGGTCATATTTGTGCAGGTGTTGCTACACAGTAGAACAGTTCACCACCACGTCTGCAATCTTCCTGAAGGCCTTTCATCACCAAATGGGGGTTGTGACAAGCAGTTCTCTTGGAAAGTTGTCTTGGTCTTCCAGAGCTCAACTTGAAATCCAACGTTCCGGTTAACTGGCATTTCCTAATTGCATTACGAACTGAGCAAACAGCTAGCTAAAAACACTTTGCTATCTTCTGCTTTGTGGGTGTCAATTATTTTAGTTTTCAAAGTGCTAGGCAGCTGCTTCAAGCAGCCTTTGGCTGCTGATTGTTGGGACAAGGTTTAGGAGTCAGAGCACTCACGCTAACTAACGCTGAGTGTGAACAAGCCATAGCTCTAACAAGCTAATTATGGTCTGAGAACTTGGTCAAAGTTATCTGAGAACTCTGATGTCTTGAGGTGGCCAAACTTTTGTATCGTGCTTCTTTCTGTTTCTCCTTTCCTCTCTCAAATTGTACAAAACAAAAATGAAACACTAATCTTGCTTAAAATTTTGAAATGAATGTTTCATCTTTACCTTCACGGCTTTTGAAGATCAATTCATCTTCTACTGACTTAACTATTCACAGTAACAGAACTTTTGCATGCCACTGTATGTGCACGTTTGGACCACAAAGAGCCATTGTACGTCCCCAACAGGATGTCAGATATTAGCTCTCTGGTGATTGATTTTTTGTTACAGATAATCATCTCATGTGGTGCTGTCAGGATATAGTGACAGTTTCAGCAAATATGACAAAAACTTATTTCATAAAAGTTACCTACTGAACCTTTAACGACTAGGAAGAAAATAGTTCAATCCTAAAGTAGTTCTTTGATTGGTGTCATGCTCCTGCCATAGTGCAACTACAGGAACATTAATCGCCATAAAGTGACTAGTTATAATCTGAAAACTTAAGTAACAAACCCCACACACACACATATATAGGTACCTTTTGTCCAAATACATAAAGTGCCCCCACTTAAGATTACTAATAACAGATTTCTTTTCAAATGAAAGTTACATTTAAAAACAAAAAAAAACTCATTAGGACTTCAAAGAGGATGGAGATCAGCACTCATGCTTTAGCTACATTATCAGGCAACTGCATTTCTTCAGCTCTATACACAAAGGGTGCAGACAGAAATGACAAATTAAAGGTGACCAGGCTTTTCAAACTGCTGTCCCCAGTCTTTGGAACGCTCTCCCCTCGTCATTGCGATCCCAGAAACGACAAATGAATATTTTTCAAATAGAGAATCTGGGACATGTCATTCTTTCAAAAACTTCTCCAACAGCAGGACATAAAATTCTCCACTAAGACACAAAGAAACCTCAAACAATATAAAAAGCATCAGCAGGCCTCTCTCTCCACATCTGTCATTAGTATTCATTACTCCTTCTTCAAACACACAAGTGCAAAATAGATTAATCACAGACTAACACTAATGCTCATACATACATATAAGTTTGCCAAAACGCTTTGGATAAACATCAGGACAATAATCATCAATGTAAAGACAAAGCAATCAAGGAGTCCTTTAGGGCCAAACAGAAGAATGGCCGTAACTGGCCATGTCAGTCACCTGACATCAATCCAGCTGATCATGAGTTTCACTCTCTGTAGACCAGACTGAAGGCAAAAAGCCACAAAACAAGCAAGGAGTGAAGCTGGCTGCTGTACAGGCCTGGGAGAGCATCACAAATGTGGATGCCATGTGTCTGCTGATGTGTGTTGGCAGTAGACTTCAAAAAGTAAATGTCTGCCAAGGATTAACAATTAATTATAAAATAAACTGCCTTTATGTTTATATTTGTGTGTGTGTAAAAAATGTATTTTGTTCTCCTCTAAAATTGGGTAAAAAATAAAACCGAGTGTGGATAAGTGCTTATCTTTTTCAGTGTGTTCGCCAATGCCGTATTTCCCTGCATTGTACAGCATGGCGCCCAAATCATTTTATTCATTCGCCCCAGATTTTAAAATAAGGCAAACCGCAAAACTATGCAGATAAAAAGGATCCAGCGAGTGTCGCGTTGAAGATGAAGTCACGGCAGTTTTGTGTGGCTTTGCCATGGCAATCAGCTGAGAATCCCGCCTACACTGAAGTGCTACTACTTTATCTACAGTAGACAACCAAATAGAGAAAAGCATCTCGTACCAAAAGTGAGTCATGCCAAACCATACAGTGAAAATGAGGCATAAGAGACCACTTCATTAAAAAAGTTTCCTGTGATGTTTTTGGCCTCTGGTAAAGTGCCATGATATGCAGCAATGTGTCAGCAAAGACACGGGAGAAGACTGCAAACAAGAAAACATGAATATAAACAATGCAGGGTTTAAAATACCTAAACATATTTCTGTTTAGGTATATAGGCTTTGCAAAAGTTTTTGTAAGGAAGGAAACGTATTCAACACGTCTGTTAGACCTCAAAGATACACACAATGATTTTGAGGTGAGAAACACTGAATATGAATGTAACATGTGTTTACAGGAAACCTCAGTACAATAGCCAGCTACTCCAAGTGAATCATGCAGCTGTAGCTGAATATATTATGCAGACAGCATGCAGACAAGGTCAAAATGTTTAGTTGCTGTCCAGCTAAACATTAAAACTGGGTATTAATTGGTGCAAGATGTGGTGATTTCAGCTTCTCAGAAGGTTTGAGGTTTGAGGTTCGTGCACAACAGAAGTGTGCAGAGAGCAAACACATAGATACTGCTGTTGGTGGAAATGTTTTGTGAGAAGTTCACAAACCAAGGTCAGACACATGTAAGCTACCAGGAAGAACATAAGTCTGTTATAACAGGGGTGACCTGAGGACAATCTCTGTACAGATATAACCTTGAAGCAGCCGAGTCTAGTTCTGACAGCTAAAATGAAAAACGTGACAATACAGTGGGCAACGGATCACCAAAAAATACATGGATTAAGAGGGAGAAAATGATTGCCTCTGCCCTGGTCGTGGGCTGACTAAGCTCTTATGACGTGGAGAAAGTGCTGTAAGCATTGGGCAAAGAACTTGAACCCATGGATGGTGTCAAAAGTGGTGGTGGTGTGGGGAGTGCTTCCTTGGCACATGCAATGATGTACTAAAACTTTGCTGATTAGTGGGTGCATCCCTTGACCAGTTTCCAGGTATTCCCAGCAAGACAATGCACCAATTTAGCACTCATCAGATGGACGTCTTAAAATCTGCAGGAAGCATGGACCAAAATCTCACAATATTGTTTCCAGCATCTCACTATATCCAAACCTCAAACAATTTGTTGTGTATACATGACTATGTGTTTCAGTTCCACAAAGGGAGCTTCTTCAGGTGCACTTATAAAGCTTAGTTAATAAAATCAGAATCCTATTTGCTGTTGTGGAGAAAGGTGTTAATAAATGGTGACACAGAATTCACCATCAAGGAATTAGAACTTGTTTTTCTTCATTTCTAAAAGACAATGTTTGTTTACTGTGGGAGAGTCTGCAATAAATAAAATTCCCACCAGGGTGGGCTTGTAAAAACATAGAACTAAAAAAAGGGTTGTCTCAATGGCAATTTGGTCCACTTGAAGCAAAAAGAAATGTTCTATTTTTCAAATCTCTATCAGTTCTGGATGTCACTGCAACCTTTGAGGTGAAACCAAGCCTGGGAAACATTTAAGGCAGCTACCTTAAATGGGAGCTCCACTGGTTTTACACATCAAAGTCTGTTTACGGACCTCGGGGAGTACTACTTACTACTACATATGTGAAAGAAGTCGTATAAAGCTTTTTGGGAAATCTGATAAATTGCAGCGTCGGTCGGGGCTGAAGACTACAAGTCTTGTGGAGTTAAAAAAGATATGAAAGCTCGGACGCCTGCTCCTCATCTCATGATAGCATGAAACTAGCTGCTTGATGCTACATTAGCCGCTACACACCTGAATTTACGATTCGTCGTCAGTCGAGTTGCATTGTGGGTAATGTAGGCACAATGTTTTGACAAGGAAGAAAAAAGGATATATGTGGTTCTGCCAGTGATTTTTTCTACTGATTTTTTAAACTGTCCATTGTGAGTCTGACAGTGTTATAGGAGTGCAAAACTAAAACCATGAGGAACTCTTTTAAGTGGTTGGGATTTATAATTTGTTGTGATAATAGATGAATCAATCAATCAATCAATCAATCAATCTCTGCAATAATCACATTAACCACAATAATTTGCCAATTCAGAGAGAGTAATGAGAGATGGTCAGTGTCATTTTGTGTTTGTGCTAGATGGAAATATCTTTGACAGTCATGGACCAGACCTAAAAATGGAGCAATTTTAGTGCAGCACTTGTGATAATTATGTCAACTACTAAAACATGGTCAGTTTAAAATCTCAGACATCTCCTTCAGCAGTCTAAAAATTCTTTCCTTTATGAGCACACATCTGGGATCACAGAGGCAGAGCACAAAATGAATGGCTGGCTGCATTTTGAACAGTCTTTGAATATAAGTGAGCGGATTGTGGCTTAGAGTTGGATTCCTGCTGTGATCTTGCAAAGGCATTGAAGAGAATGTCACTTTGTTCTTCAGCCTCAACAGTTACACGGTCAACACTTTTACAGAAAAATGCAATGAAAAGTGCAGTGAATGTTTACTGCAAAGCCTAAAGTTGTTTTTGCAAGTGTGTGTATGCTCCCCTGCTTGCAAACATGATATTTCAGTGGAGGTTAAAAAATTGTTTAGAAAAACCATTTAACAAATGGTCAAACTGTGTACATCTTCTGGCTGGAGTAAAGCACTTAAGTTCCAAGTCTGAATAGCGCATAACTTCAGACACACCTATGTTTTGCAGAAAATTCATACAGGCTGTGTAGCTGTCTAAATGACCCTTGTGCTTAGGGACATCGACAAATTACAACACCGAAAAGAGATACAACAAAAATATAAATATAAATATAAATATATATATATATATATATATATATATATATATATATATATAAAATAATATTAATTTAACTTATTTTTTGTGCTGTAGTACAACTAGCAGGAGACAAGTTATAATTGAGGTACGTTTGGAGACACCACCTTATTTAATCATTAAATTAATAAATATTCTTGTTGTATCTCTTTTCGGTGTTGTAATTTGTCGACGTCCCTAAGCACTCGTCTTACTGCCGGTAGCAGCAGAGAGCAGAAGCCAGCAGGCAAGTGTTATTTAAATAAACTCCTGGTGTACTTACAAACTTTCCAATCCATCATTTTATGAGTACATAACCTATTTGTACTACTGTAGAAGTTTGGTATCATTTTGGGCATTATTAGTGGGGTCATTTATGAAATACAGAGTTGGATCCATTAGCGCCTGCACTAAGCTATTCAGCTGATAATGCTAACTCTCCCAATGTTAGACCCAGGTGAAAAAAGCTTCTGGGGGGTTGTTTGGCTCGAGGTCATGATGCAAAGGACCCTAGTGTGAAATTACTCCAAACTATCACTTTAAGTTGTCAGATAAGGTCTGAACATCCATTTGCACCGTTTTGATATTACTTCCTTATAACGCGCACTTAACTCAGCTCTGAATACTGCCCTCTGTTGCAGCCGACACCTCTGTGTTTAACAAATGCATTTTGGATTCAACTTCCAATGGACTTCGAGCTTTTAAAAAGTTACTCACCAGTCCATCACAGGTACTTATGGCTGCGCTTCCTTTACCAATGGCCTCATCCCACACTTCACCTAAGAAATAGCACCGCGAGGATCCAGGAGGATGGATCTGTGCACCATCCAGGCCACCATACCTCCTCTCCGTCAGGAAGCCTGGAGCAAGCAGATGTGGGTTGAGGGTGAGGTTAAAGTGCAAACTGTGACCGCCGTGCCACAACTGGTAGAAGACTCGATCTACGTCCGCTGGTCCCTCTGAGGCTTCCCGGCGCTGTACACGGCGAGCGTGGTGAGACAGGAAGTTGGACAGGAAGTGACCTCTGGCATCCACTCTAGTGGGGTGAACCACTTCATACGGAGGCAGATCCTGCAGAGATCTCTCTGTCAAAGAGTGGTGGGAAGAGAAGATGGGTTAATAAATCATGGGAAAGAGGAGGGTATTTAAATAATTAAAAAGGCACTGTAAATCTGTAAACAAAACTGGGGAAGCTCTAAACAAACCCATATGGGTGTCTCATCTGTCATTTTTATGTTTGAATACAGCTGCAGTGTATACAGAGCCTGTTAAAAAGGAACACTGAATTATTTTCTGTCCTCCTGTGACTTTCTACTCCCATGAGCAGCATGTTTGATAAAGTTGGTGAAATTCATTCCTCTAATACAAATGGTATTCCTTTATTTCTTGTGATTTGAAGTAGCTGAATGAGCAGCCTGACAGGCAATGTTGAAGATCTCTTTTGTGAGCCTTAAGAAGAGAGATTACAAGCAGTCTGTCCCATGCATTCAAATGTCTCCAGCCTTTTACTATAAGAAGCGTGTGTCATATCATGATATCACCAATGTTGCGACGAGTTGAGGTTTTTACTTCCTGACTACATACGGCAGCAACAAGCACGGCTGCAAGTAAAAAAGTGACATTGTTGGTGGCCCCGCTGTGGAGGAGTTTGCTCCAAATAAAGGAAGCGTGAAAAAGTGTAGAAATAGTATGGACATAAAATGTTTGATCTTCAACAAATCTTTGTTAACATGTACGATTTGTGAGAGGAAGAAAGCAGCAACAGCAGGCAACAATTCAATGTCAATGCAATTCTTTTTATAGTGTCAAATCTTAACAGAAGTTATCTCGGGACACTTTTCATATAGAGCAGGTCGAAACTGCACTATAATTTACAGAGACGCAACATTCCACCAACACCAACTACCAAGAACAAAGAGAGCTAGAAGTGATGAGAGGAAAGGCAAATGGCTAATTTGAAACTGATTTTGCCTATTCCTGCAATAAAAAATAATGTTATGCATTTCATCATATCGTAATAAAAGTTATCACAACACTAACCTAGAAAAATTGTGACAATGTTTTAAGGCATTGTCAGCAATCCCTGATTTGCACATACGAAACAGAAAATATCAACAAAATGTGGTCAATCTGCATGAGCAAGAAAATAATACTAATCATAATTGGTGTCACAAGACCTGTTTCATAATTATTATTTATTCTACACAGTAAAAAATAACACTCTTGTAGCATTATAATTGCCAAACCCACTTTCCTTTGCATGTACGTAGATAATCTGTCAAGGCACAAAGACCTGAACCATCATAATGCCAATCATTAGCTTAATGTCAGTCAAAAGACATGAGCAGAATGCAAACAATGATTTCAAACAGCTTTGTGACAAGGTAAAACAAGGTCTCTCTCCATTCAGCCTTGCATCGGATTATCTGCACAAATATTTCCATGTACAAATCAGTGCGGAAAGATCTGAGGTAGATGTTTTAGGCATTCAGCTGCTTGGACTGTCTCTCTAAACGAAGAGCAATGTTTTGTAAGGCCACTTAACGTGTATTCACTTTTATTCTTGAATGCCTACGGGAGGCCATGTCAGCTACAGCACAGAAAAGTCGGATGGAGTTTTACCTATTACTAGAAGCTAAAGAAAACAACTAAATAAATGGCCATACGCAAGTCATGGCCATGAGTCTTTAGCACAAATCAACATTCAACTAATACCATTCATGGAAGCAATTTAGATTGATTGCAAATATCATGGCAGCCATCAGTTTAATCAGCATAGCTGTCTTTCATTGTGTGTATTATGATGAAGATCTGGATCCAAATGGAGATTAAAACAAAAAATGTTTAGGGCTATGCTGTCTAATCCCATGGGTGAGGATTCTTTTAACGGAAGGTATTTTATAAACACATAACCAAGGTTTTCTCCATCTGTAATTATTCCATCTAGCATCTTCATTAACAGAGTACACCCAAGATGTTAATTGTAAATTCAAGAGTCTTTCATTACTTTCACTCAGCAGCTGTGCCCTTCACTGCAGGTCTACAAGCACAAAAATAATGCAAAATAAAATGATATGTATCCATGGCTGTCAGAAACCATCATACCTGCAAAAATAAGACACTGTGATAAAAAAAAAACACCTATACATGATGAGTAGCAAGATTTGGAGGAGGTAGTTCTCAATGTGGGGTCTGGGACCACCAGGCTGGCAGGAGGTCCTCAGAAATAATAAGCAACACTGATCAGGATCCTGTTCATGCACTCTAAATCAAAATTAGCTATGCAAGCTTTGTGAGATGATAGCAGCAACAGCAGGCAACGCAGCAAACGTATTTCACCAAGTTGAGTACAAAGAGAGATTGAAATGATGAGAGGATTGGTTTTCAGATAGCTGATTCCTCTCCCCACTTTAACTTGTGTTACTATAATGAATTCAATTATGTATTTCTGTAAGAAAAATAATAAAAAAAAAAAAAAACATCCTTTAACGTGATATCAAGAGGAAAACTGTGTCAAAGTGCTTTCCTGTTTTGGGTTCTTAGTCGTTTAAAAATAAACTTTGGGATCCCTGTGCCAACATTTATCACGTGAAATCAATGCTGTTTGGGAAGTGCCTCCCTCAGTGACACATCCTTATCTATCTATCTATCTATCTATCTATCTATCTATCTATCTATCTATCTATCTATCACGCCAAACATTACTTAGTTTTTCTCTCAAGGGTCGCAGCTGATTTACACAGGTTGACAGAAGAGTGCACCCAGACTCCTAGTTCTGCTTGGACCTGTAATCTCAGGAGAGCTGTACCTTTTAACATTCAAACCACGAACAAAAGGCAAGACTGAGAGGATTGATTCTCTGACGGGACGATATCCACTGGGTCTGACATCTAATACACTTTGCGAAGTAGAAAGGATTCCAGCTCCATTATGAGAATGATGATGCATGCTGCAGATAGGCCTACCCAAAGAGAAATTCTGTTTCCTGACCCTCACTGGTATAGGTCAGGGAGTCTGTACTTTGGCTCAAGGGCAGGGCAGATGCTTTCCTACATGGGGCTTAACCCTCTGATGATTCAGTGGAAAGAAGGTCTCTCCACCTACCAGACTAAGCTGAAAAACCTTGGGTTTAATTGCTATGGTCAGCCCCAAACTTTGTAAACACAAGTCACAGCTGGCCGCCCCTGCACACTGAGGACTGCTGGCCTGGTTCTGGACTGAATTAGATGCGCTCTGAAACAAATGTGCACAACTAAAACAGCCACAATGCCAGAGGACGTGGCGATATCATGAATCCAAAGTTTGGAATGTTTTGTTTTCAGGCTCACTAACCTGGTCCGTGTGATAATCCCAATGTCTTGCAGTTTTCCAGGACCGTCAGAAGAGCGATGAAGAGGTGAATGGAAGAGACTCCTTGTCCAAAGGCGTGAAGCCTGCAGTGCAAACGGGTCATTTTGTCAGGAAGGTGGCCTATATTTTAGAAACATTGAATGCCTTTCTAACACCGCGTTGATTTTCAATTCAAATGATTTCCATCTGGGCTGGATGCACTTTTTCGCTTGTGTTGCGACAATGCACTTAAACTGTGACAGTCGCAACAAACTTGTCAAATTTAGGCCTAAACATCCTCTACCTCCACGGGCTGTTTTTGTTGCATTCTCGGTCTTTTTTGACTTGTTCGTATGTCGGTGTTAATGTTTGCTTGCGAGTAGGTGTCCCTTCTGTCCTCCATCAGTCTCCTACCAACAGCCAGTGACAGCTTAAAAAGTTTCCTGCAAACTTTCGCAGATCGAGCCACCCCCACAGATGGGGTGGACTTAAGACAATGGGCTATGTTTGCAGCAGGACTGGAAGCTTAAAGGGGAAAGCTACTCCAAGAATTCCGATATGGTGCTTCGATCCAATTGGCAGAACTTCCACAACTGAGGTTCTCCAGGTTTTCAGAGGGTCACACAAGGACCTCTTTCGATAGTGTTGCGTTCACTTGGATTCAGAAAAAAATGATGACAGATCGGAGGCTTACAGTCTGTGCAAAGTTACAAAACCTCCATAAAGTGGTGAAGGAAACGGTCTGAGAACCACTTTGAAGTTGTGTAAATACAATGTCTTACACTTAAGTGGAATCAAATCTGTAATGAAAAGAATCCACATGGTTAACTCTGCATCGCTTTACTTTGTTAAGTCTTCATCTATTTAAGCTTAGCGCCCCCTCTAGCGGGAGAATGGATAGTACTACGGACCACTGATGCAGGGATAATACTGCACGTGTTTTAGAAGCTGTACATCAACCCTGATGGTATAATCATACACTTCCTTAATGCTATTTATTATAAAAGTGCAAGCATTTCAATGGAGCACCGATCTTGGTGTTGCTTAGGCGACAAAGATGGAGGAGGGTTTAATGTTATTCTTCAAGTCTTAATTGGTAATTTAATTGCATTTTCTTGGTGAAATAATGTCATTCCTCCATCGGACAGTGCATTTTACGCATTGCACAGGCCTAATGAGCTGACGTGCTGTCACTGGAGACCAATTGCTGCTGGATTTGGGGTGCTTTACCCTCGTTTCTATCACTGTAATTGTCTGCTTCTCTGTCACGTCTTGTGACGTGTCTCGCCGCCAATCGTGGCTCAGCAGATGAGCGAAACACCTGTATAAAAGCCGACTCCTCTCAGTGGAATGGGGATTAAGAGCTGGGACGCTTTCGCATGGGGCGTCTGTGTTGTGTTTCTGTTTAGCCTGTGCGCGCAGCAGAACGCCAGGTCCATATAACTTTAAAGATGGATGACATATTTAACTACAGCAGACCACTGAACCGAAGTTCACCTGGCGATGAGAAATTTAGTTACGAAGACATCGATGTGAGCGCGGACAGCACTCCCATCCTGAGGATACTCATCTCCGTGGTGTACTCTGTAGTTTGCGCGGTGGGTTTGGTGGGGAATCTGCTCGTGTTTTTCCTCATGAGGGTACGACAAGGTCGAAAGAAGTCCACCATCAATATTTTCATCATCAACTTGGCAGTGACGGACTTCCAGTTCGTGCTCACTCTGCCCTTCTGGGCCGTGGACACCGCGCTGGACTTCAGCTGGCCGTTTGGAGACGCCATGTGCAAAATCATCCTCTCGGTCACCGTGATGAACATGTACGCCAGCGTGTTTTTTCTCACTGCCATGAGTGTGACCCGCTACCTGTCTGTCGCCTCGGCCCTGAAGAAAACAACGTACAGGAGGTCGCGGTGCGTAAAGTGGGTGTGCGCGGTGCTGTGGGTGGCTGCAACGGTGGCCACAGCTCCGACAACTTTCTTCTCCACCGCGACTGTGATCGCTGGTGAAAAACTCTGCCTCCTCAAGTTTCCTGAAGGATACGACTGGCTCGCCCTCTATCACATCCAGAAAATACTGATAGCCTTCATCATCCCTATGCTCATAGTCTGTGTTAACTATCTGATGCTCCTGCGCTTCGTAAAACAGAGGAGTATGGACAGCAGCAACCCTAAACGGAGGTCTAGAGTCACCAAATCTGTCGCTATAGTGGTTCTGTCTTTCTTCTTCTGCTGGATGCCAAATCATGCCATCACCTTCTGGGGTGTCTTGGTCAAATTTAACGCAGTCGACTGGGATAAGTCATATTACATGGTGCACACGTATGTGTTCCCGGTCACTGTGTGCTTGGCGCACGTTAACAGCTGCTTGAACCCAGTCCTTTACTGCCTGATGAGGCCAGAGATTAGGAAGCAGCTCAGCGGTTTGATATGGAAAATCTCCACTCCTTCCTCCAAGAAGGGCTGCGCGACGCGCTCTTTTACGCAGGGAGAAACCCAGGAAGTCGTGCCTCTTCAGATTGTGGACAATGAAGAGTACACGCTGTCCATCATAGACCGTAAAGGTTTAAGCTCGAAAAGGATGCCATACACCCGATAACTCAGTCTGGTGAAATAAAGACTCCATGCATCTGCTTGTTTTGCCCTGCTTGTCCACCTGTAACTGTCATGACTCGTGCGTAATATGTTCGCTAGAATCATCATACTGTATGACATGAACTATGACAAGTGTAAAGTATTTCATTTCTACAACTGTCACAATATCACTTGTTGATTCCACTGATGAATACACGGGTGTGCATTAATTTTTTTATGACTTGCAATTTTTATTTTACGATAAACACATATGTCATACAACAGATGACACACAGTGTGACTTTTCCAAACTGACTCAAACGCCCCATCTCCACCCAACACAGGAACAAGAGAGGTCAACCTGCATTTAATAGAGTGGGTTACGTATAAATCTATTGCCAAGGAAAAAATACAATCCAAAAAAAAAAGAATTAATACTAATTATAAAAATCAAAAGCCAAGCGTATCTCTTACATTTCTTCCTCTCCTTTAAAATGCAGCTGCATGCAGCTTTTTTTTTTTCTCTCCTTGTGATATTACTGTTATGAAATGCTTGCTTTCACTTGGCAGTGAAGAGTGACAATAAACATGGCACCAGAGAGACGGGGAGAGTGGGTTGGACAAACGTCTGCAGGGCGGAATCGAACCGGCGACATGGCGGAATAAACGGACTCCCGGCAAAACAAACATGGGATTATATTATGACGGACCTACAATGGATTCTGAGGTCAAAACAGAATCACAAGGCTGCAATGTTTTCAAGCCTGTCTGTAGATCAACTGCCTTTTCCATCTAAAGTAGGCCTAGTAAGTGGTTGATTACAAGTGGCCATAGATTTAACTTCTAATCCATTCTGAGGCACCGTCAATTCTCTAATGGACTAAATGTATAGTTAGCCTATATTCTGTATTGTGTACATAAAAAATGTGATGGTCAACCACTAATGTACAAAAAAAGAGTGTATATATACTGCACCATATTGTATATTTTCTCATTCATATTTTTTACACTCGATGTTTCTGTCACACCATTAATTAATATAAATGTGGACATGTTTTCATCCTGTCAGATTTAACAGTTGCATTCCTAAAAGTCTTCCCTTTGGCTTTCAACAATAAAATAAAACTTTTGTCTTGGAGAAGTGTCATGCATGTATTGTTTAGTTTGACGCTTGAGCAGTGAGTGCACAAAAAAGTGGGAGAATATGTCACACCTACAGATGACAGCAGATTCAGATAAGAAATTCTATATGCATTTATGCAGTGTTGGACTTGTTGATGAAACACAGCAGCTCCAAACTATTTTTCATCATATGCAGCCTGTACTATTATTAATGCTTAATTCATATTCAGCACTAGCTCAAGTCACTCACATGGGCTGTTTCAGGTAAACCAGGGGAGAGGTTAACAGTGGCTGCAGAGGGTCCAGCTGTCGCTTGGCATTCGGCAATGGTGCACTATACAGGTTATTGAACAAACACATAGCAGGAGAGCCTGGAGCTGAGGGAGTCTCCTGGCTGCAGGCAGCTGAGTCTGCTGCCCTCTTTGTGTGCTAATGAGTGTCTGTCTGTCATATTTTGTGTGGCCTGTGGTGTACAGTGATGATCACAACGTGTTGGGAATCTGTAAGTACTATAAACATCTTTTCATATTGTTGGTCTATGTACTCTTTTAAATCAAGTCAATGTTATTTATATAACCCAAAATCCCAAAGATTCTCAAAGGGCTTCACAATCTGCACAGTATACAATGCCCTCTATCCTTAGACCTCTCTCTCACATCATTCAATAGTAATGCATTTAGACAATACTTAATACGTTATGTTTTTGGCTCAATATCAGGAGAGCAATAAAAAATACATTACTTTAAGCAGAAATAAGACAATATATTCTGTACACAGTGCAGAAAGTTACCTGATACAAGGAAAGTAGTTGTAAAAGGATCATTATCTTTCCATATATAATAATAGAAATATGATATACACTACTCACAAAAAGTCAGGGATATTCGGCTTTCGGGTGAAATTTCAGGATGAACCTAAAATCCACTAAAACCTTTACAGGTGAACTTAATGTGACCTTCTCTAAACTTTTCATTGTGCATGTCCAACAGTTCAATGTTTCAGTACTTTCTGCACAACTTGCTGTTCTCTGACAAGGAGCTTAACGGCAAAATTGACAACAGGTGTTTGATCCATGAATCGACCAATACATTTCCGAGTTCAATTAGAATTGGTATTTAAACAGTCCTCCTCATCATGCTGTTCACATTTTGACATTGTGGTATTTGGCCCTATAAGGTTAAAGTCTGTATAAAGCTCAAATATGCTGAGAAATCATGAGCACTGTTAGGGATGTAAGTTCAATGATTTTCCTCTCAGCAGAGTGATGTGTTGAAGAGGATGTCCTATTTGATTCTGTGATTAGGTGGCTGAGTGAAATCAAGGATTTTATGAGTAGACACTCAACCTCAAAGGGACTCAGACTTTTACTTGCCAACTCACAACTGTTTACTTTATCTAACATGTTACCTAAACGTACACCTTATAAACCATGTTCTTGCTGCAGCAAGACAGAGTGCATATTGGCTTTGTCTCTCCGGGTCCTGCAGGACCCGTCATTGATGCTGGAAACTTGATGTAATAAAACCTTTATGATCAAGTACAGTGTCAAGCGGATTTCCTCTTCACACATCACCACAGCATCGCTACTCAAAACACAACAACATCATGAGACCAAGACGACACCTACCAATTGATCAACAGTACCTTGCCATTGTGAGGCTTCAAACAGGATGCTCTCAGACGGAAGTGGCCACTGAGCTTAGAGTGTCACAGATACTCCTTTTCCACCAAGGCGGGGCTGGTGCTGGTTCGGAGCCAGAGCCTAATTTCAAATCGGTTCTTTGTGTTTCAACCACCAAAGCACCAGCTCCGAACCAGTAAAAGTGGTTCTTAAGTAGCACCAAATCATTGCTGGGCCAGAAGTAAGAACCGCTTACGTCAGCGGCTGGGGGCGGGGTTACCGTGACCAACAAGATGAACAGAAACTTGTGACTGCCATTTTTGAATTAGCAGATAAACACGATGGACGTGATTAAACAAAAACAGCAGTGGTCAGAGGAGGAAACAAGCTGCTTTCTTGCACTATAAAGGCGAGCCGCGTGAACACGTTGGATCCGCCGAGTTTGGATGCCGATGTAGGTCCGCAAAGCCATGAACATCAAGAGCAAAGCAACGTCTGCCATTGTTGATGGTGTGTTTGTGTTTGGCGCCGCCGCGCTAACGTTGCTGGGAAAGATGAGACGTATACAGTGACGTAAGACCTGGCTCTGTGCTGGCTCTTTAGCCTGTGGGAAAGCAAACCGGTTCTTTGGAGGCGCGTCAGTCAAACCAACTCCCGAGCTCCAGCTCTGAACCAGCACCTGGTTCTTGTTGGTGGAAAAGGGGTAAGAGTGTCATCAGCAGGTTGCAACAGAGATACAGAGAGACTGGAAGAGTCACAGAAAGGAATAGAAGTGGATGCCCATTGGCCACATCCCACACTGATGACCGCTTTATTGTGAACAGTGCCCTGTGGAACCGGATGATGAATGCCACTCAACTCCAGGGACATTTAAGGGAGGTGAGAGGCACCCAAGTGTCACGTCAGGCCATTCGAAACCGTTTACATCAGCGTGGTCTGCGTGCTGGATAACCTGCAAGGGTACCTGACCACACCACCAGGCACAGGCGTCATCGTCTTGCTGGACGAGGGACCAGTGGGCCTCAGTGCTGTTCTCTGATGAAAGTCGATTCACATTGAGCAGAAAAGATGGCTTGCCAACGATGTTGGAGACGTCAAGGAGAGCATCAGCCGCTGTTGTCGCCAGACGACCCTTTGGTGGTGATGGTGTTACAGTGTGGGCAGGTGTGTCTAGTCAATACAGAACTGCCCTACACTTTCTGAATGCCCATACTACCTGAATAACATAATTAATCCAGTCATTGTGCCCCTACATGAACAACACAGGCCTAATTTCATCTTCATGGACGACAATGCTCCAGCTCATCGAGGTTGCATGATTAGGGAACGGCTGCTGAAGACTGGGGTACCTCAAATGGAGTGGCCTGCACTTTCTCCAGACCTGAATCCCATAGAAAACCTATGGGATCAGCGGAGTCGCCGTGTTGAGGCCCGTAACTCTGTACCCCAGAACCTCAATGACCTGAGGGCTGCCCTTCAAGAAGAGTGAGATGCCATGCCTCAGCAGACAATAACCTGACTTGTAGACAGCATGAGACGTCGTTGTCAAGCTGTAATTAATGCTCAAGGGCACATGACAAGTTATTAAGACATTGACATTTTTTGTTGTGGTATACCCACCACTGTTGTTGGCTTTTGTTTCATTAATTTTTTTTTGAGATGAGGAAATCACCATTGCATGCTTCCACTTAAATGCCGTACTTTCATGATATTATACCACTGTAGCTTGAACTTTTTACATTTTCCATGAATTTCCCTGAAAGTCAAATATCCCTTACTCACTTTTTGTGAGTAATGTGTATATACACTACTGGTCAAAAGTTTTAGAACACCCCATTTTTTCCAGGTTGTTATTGAAATTCATGCAGTTCAATGTCTTATTGTACTCTGAAATGAAAGAATATAAAAATAATTGAAGTTAAATAAGAAATGATGGAATCAATTTATAAACCAAAATGTATTCTACATTTTTTACTCATCAAATTAGCCCCCTTTGGCAGATATAACAGCTGAACACACTCGTGGCCTTCTTTCTACAATGGAAATCAAATATTCTTCAGAAAGTTCTTCCCAACTCTGTTGCAGAAGTTCCCATAAATGTGTAGCACTTGTAGGTTGCTTTGCTTTCACTTTTCTGTCCAGTTCATCCCAAACCATCTCAATGGGGTTTAAGTCTGGTGACTGTGCTGGCCAGTCCATGTTTTTAAGCTTACCACCTTGTTCTTTTTTGCTAAGGTAGTTCTGGCATAGCTTGGACTTATGTTTTGGGTCATTATCTTGCTGTAGGAAGAAACCCTGACCAACTATGCGCATACCAGAGGGTACTGCATGGCGCTGCAAAATCCTGTGTTCCAACAATACTTTTATACAAACAGAGGGGGTTGTAAGTAATCCAGACAAGTTGGAACACCTGTGGGAATTGGTAGCACCAACTTTCAAAGCTTGATCAACCTTCATTGCTGCAGAACAGCTTTATGTTGTTTACCCATTTCTTGTTCCCTGAAAAAGGCCTTTTTGTAAAATTCTGAAATGTACATTATTTTTCAGTTTTGGGAAACCTTACTTTTTTTTTTTTTAACCTCAGGCAGTTCACGACTTACCTTTGTACAATTTCAAGCTATTCATTGGACTTCAACTGCTAAAATTTCAATAAAAAACTAGAACAATTGGGGTGTTCTAAAACTTTTGACCAGTAGAGTGTGTGTGTGTGTGTGTGTGTGTGTGTGTGTGTGTATATATATATATATATTTTCATAAATATACTTCAGCTGAGATGTGTGAATATTTCAGTTATCCTCGTAATATTTGCTTTGGCAATAGATTAATTTGATGTATGTAGGCTACACCAGGAGGATTATGCTGAGATGGTTGGCTTGGTGCCCGCCAAAAAAATTGAGAAGATGCTGTGCAGTGCCGTATATGCTGCCCTACATGCTAGAAAAACTTTATGCAAGCTGGAGTCCCACCACACACAGCTGGTGGCCTTTTTTATTTTTTCACCCCTCAGTCCATACTGTAACATGTTCTGCAGCATGTTTACATAACCTCACATTACTTAAGTTTAATTGACTGTGTTTTGTATGCATGGATTTATAGCTAACCTATTCTGTTTGTATGGCTGCTTTTCCTTTTTATCTTGCTGAATCGTATTACATATGCAACTGCAACATTCTAATTTCCCCCTCATGGATCAATATATTTTCATCGTAGCACTGTCAGCGGCAGATGGTCAGCATGTGTCTGCTGACTGAATCAAACCTGCATACCTGAACATAAATGACTCAGTTTCACTCAACCAAACAACACCATTTGTCTTCATAGTTTTTTGTTTTTTTTAGATGTAATTTAAAACTGTAGGTAAAAAAAGCAAAAAAAACTGTCAAAACAGTCACATTTGTGCTTGAAGGCAAATTATTCTTTGTGTTGCTGGAAACAATGCTTAAGGTTTAAACTATTAAAGTACCTGTGTGGCACACCTGTCAGTTTATTTCTTCACTAAAAACCTTGCTTTAAGCCACATATTATATTTAGCTACACATCATACAACAAAACCTTAAAATTGGAATGCATATGTTCTGATGCTGTTGACATGCATCAGGTAAAGTCAATCTTCAAAAATATTTTCAATAAAAGTGTTTCAAAGATAACCATAAAGTTAATGCAGTTTACAGATATTTATATTTAAAATCACAAATATCATCATACACTTTGTTTATTTGCTAACTAAACAGCAAATAAAGTCTAGTCAAACTGTCTAATGATTTCTCCATAAAAACACTGTCCCTTACTGGTGGATAAAGAGCATTACAGAAATCATTGTTTTCTTGTTAAAAGGGCAATCCACAGATTGTACACATAAAGGTCAGTGTAATCATCCTGTAAGGATCTTTTTGAAGTCGGAGAAAATAGCCGGTGGGGACTTGGAGTTTCAAGGACCTGTTCAGTGAATTCATTGGTTGATTAGAAATGTAGGATCTGTTGTTTCTGGACTGTAGATTGACCCATACTAAGAACCAGCAGTCAGGATATCTCAGCCCCTGCTACTTTGGTTTTGACATTCTTTTTTAATCTGTCTCTTGTGAGTCTTGTGAGTGTGCTTATTCACTTTCTGGCAGAGATGAGAAGATCGATACCACTCTCCAGTGCAGTGGGGCCTATCGATCAATCTTCTTAACCCTCGTAAGAAAGCGAGTGAGCGTATTTTCCCAAATGTTGAACATTTGCTTAAATATTTTTATTTAGATGAGATCTTATATTCTTGCACTAGCTAGTATTCAACAAAAATTCAGGTGAGAGGCCAAGACTTATTTTAGTTTTCACAGTTCCCACCTAATGTTGGCCCCAGTTTGTCAGTTTTAACTATTGGTTTCTCTAAAAGATAGTTAAACGTCACGGTTTTCTGAAGGTATTTCGGTGACCAGCAAAAACTCTTCTAATTTAGAAAAACCACCCGGATGAAAAAAAATATTTTGTCCACTAAAGGATTTTTAACCCATTTCCCAAGTTATGACATATTATGTATCCGATCAATAAAGCTGACAGGCTGCCAACTTTGTTTTGATTTGGTCCTTGGGATTCTGAAAATACGTCCTCTCTGTGTATCAGATTAATTGAGAGGATTTTATTAAACAACACTCTTGGTTCCCCAGGCCTCCCTGAATGGTTTAGCTCTTATTTGGCCAACAGGAGCTTCTCTGTAATGATCGGTGACCTCTCCTCATCACCTGCTCCTCTCTCCTGTGGGGTACCACAGGGATCCATTCTTGGCCCTATCCTCTTTTCTTTATATGTATGTTGCCTTTAGGGGCAATTATAGGCCGGCAAAACCGTGTCAATCATTTCATTGTTACGCAGATGATTTGCAAATGTATGACAGTGACACGCTTAATTCTCTGCTTAACTGTATTAATGATATTAATTATATATATTATTATATATTATTAATGTATTAAGCTGTGGCGGTCTTAAAACTTTGTTCATTTGAATGAGGATAAAAAACTCAGTGTATTTTCTTTTGGTAATTCTGCATGTTAAACGCACCTGGCTCAAAGTTGGTGGTTTGTACGTTAAGCCAGCTGTTACAAATCTGGGGTTGATTTTTTTGACAGTACCATAAAATTCGACAAACAGATTAATAATGGTGTTAAAATTAGCTTTTTCCAGCTCCGTCTTCTGGCCAAAGTCTCACCCTTCCTACACAGGCGTGATCTAGAGAAGGCAATTCACGCCTTTATTAGTTCAAGGCTGGTTTACTGTAATATACTTTATGTTGGGCTCAATCAAACTTCTATTTCCGGCCTTCAACTTGTGCAAAATGCTGCTGCTCGATTTTTACCGATGACCTCCAGGTGCGCACACATTACCCCCGTTCTCTACACTCTCCATTGGTGTTTTAGAATCGAAAGTTAGTTTTTAAGGCCATTAATGGCCTGGCTCTAGCATATCTGTCCGAGATTTGAACCCTTCATGAAAACAAAATCCGTCATTGCTTGCGATCATCCAATCAACTGGTTTTAGAAGTCCCAATGTTGAGGTTCAAACTGTGGGGTGATCACGCGTTTGTAATTGCAGCACCGAGACTTTGAAACAAGTTTCCTCCTGACATCCGCACTATAACAGATGTAGCTCGTTTAAAATTCAACCGCAAAACTTATTTATTTAGAAAGGCTTTTAATACATAGTAGCGTTGACATTTTCCGTTCTTCCTATTTTTATGTATTCTTTTTCAGATTTTACTGCATGTTTTATTCCTTTCTGATTTTACTGTATGTTATGTTTTACTCTTTTTAATTCATGTAAAGCACTTTGGATACCTGGTGGTTGCTGTAAATAAATGTTGATCGATTAATTAATTGATAGACATATACAATGTTTAATTTGTAGGCATATTACAGCTCTTCACACCTCATCTAACAGGACAAACTGACATTCGTCACCAGACACCAGGAAAGTGCGGACATACTGTAAGCAATGTGCATTTACTGGATTCATCTTTAGTTACAGCTCTTCATGAGAATGACTTTGTTGAAATCCATGTTGCCTGCAGTATTTTATGCACATCCTTTTGCTCTGATGCAGTGCATGTTAAAAGGCATGCAATGTCTCATAATAGGTTCAATAACACAAAGCCTTGTTGCCTTAGTTACAAAGTAATGCCATAAACCATGTGGAAAATAATGAAACCCATTATAATATTTGAAAGGGTATAAAAAGGTACATGACTATTTACAAAATTCAAGTTAATTTTGTACAAAGTAAAAGTGCATCAAATGTTTAATGTTTTCCAGGATGAAAATATTAAAAGAGAAGCAGTGAACTCTTAAGACCGGATGCAGGTTTAGAAGATTCTCCTCTGTAGAAAAAGATTAAGAAACTCTGTAAACGTCTCTGTAGGTTAAACATCATGAATCTTTGTACTCTGGCAACTTTAGTTTTGTTTCTACATAAATTATTATGCAAGTGAGCTGAACATGTTGCAGATAAAATCTTTTAAACATCGAATTCAATATACAGTATAGTAACTTTACATTTGCGGTAGCTTTTGGGTGGTAAGTCACCCTTGAGGTTTTTCATGTATTTCAAAATTTACCATAAGAGTTAAATAAATACACATCAGGAGACAAAAGAGTGATTGGCTAACGCTTGCCTCAAGGGCAAATTGTGGCCTGAAATTCTTGGGACAGATCGATCAAAGCTCGCTCTATTCTCTACTTTTTTTTTTTTTTTAACAACCGTTAAAAGCCCCAGAGCTCCAGCCTGAAGCTAGGAAAACGAGAGCTCAAAGATCTGTGAAGGTTCGACAAGGAGGGCAGTGAATACATAGACAAAGAAGGCCCTAATGCCGCAACAGTGCAGGGATGCTAAGTGAGTGTGACAGTGCTGACTCATGGGGGTCAGGGGTCGTTGCGTGGGACAGATCCAGTGCACTGAACAAGCTTTGCTTCAGCGGTCATGCGGAGCTGTCTATGTGGCGCCACTTTGGTGTTAAGGAGCAGGGGGAGGTGGGATGGTCCCTGAGTGTCGGGTCCCCTGTGGAAAAGTTGTCTGCTGGGGGCCCTCAGCCTGCGTTACCGTTCTTCGGCTACTGTCCCGTTTGCCTCCTGCTCGTCCTCGTCTCTCCGCTTCTGCCTCCGGAAGAAGCCGAGCTGGGAGGGAGAGCAGTTAAAAACCGAGAGAAATTAGACAAGAGGTACAGCCTAACAAGACTGTGCATGAAAGCTTATTTGTGCCCAAGGGATCAGCTTGTGGGATAATCATCTGAAGTTAAGGTCTATTTAGTCTATATCCACGACGTTCCACTTCTGGGATTGCTCCGTTTCTGCCGGATCACGCTCTTTTCAGCTGGATGTCGGTTATCTTCCGCTTTCTTTGTGTTGTAATTTTAAACTCTGGTCGATTTATAAGGACTATGGTTAACTGCTCCTAAGATCTCTGCAGGGGAAATCCAGACAGCTAGCTAGACTATCTGTCCAATCCTGTTTTTTTTGCATGACTAAAGCAGCCTTTGAATGTACACGTTCCACCAAAACAAGTTCCTTCCCGAGGCTATTTTGCAGTGGCACTATGGCTCTGTCGGGCGCTTAGCACCGCCCAAGAGGATTGTTACTGGTTTAAAGAAATGCCAATAAACCAGAGGACGTCTTTCTCCCTTTGCGGAATGCTGTGTGGACTAGCCAGACCTTCCTCCGCAGTGCTGTAGAGGAAGGTCTGGCAAAGCGAGACTAAGGTCTATTTAGCAGCTTTATTCTGAGCTTTAAATGGCATCTCACAGTCTTCAATCAGTGAATGGAACTGGCTGAGGTGTTATTAGGCGACCAATGTTTCACACTTAGTTCATATGATGACAACTACGCCATTTACATGTGATGAAGATCCATGAGGCGGTTGAAAGCTCCAAAAAAGGCAACGTAAATGGACTTTAAATTAAGATTTCTTTGTCACAAATATGAAGTTGTGTTTCTATAGCATTTACAGCTTCAGAACCAAACACAGTAAAGACAGTAAATGTATGTAGCTGCTATGCACCTGAACTATAAAATATACATTTTCCTGTAAATTTGAGTGATATTTTTCTCAAATGCTCTTTTGTTTATGACCCTGCAGAGCCACACAGGTGTTTTCAGATACTGTAACTGATTAGATCTCTGCTCAAATTGTGTAGAGACACAGGTGTCATTTGTCAAGCCCAAACAGGTGCAACAAGCTAGAGAGATGTTAATCAAACTGCAGACATCGACGCAGTCCTAAAATCAATAATACTACTTAATACTTATAATCAATAAGCAAAAATAAGTAAAATCACCTGTGTGGGTTTACCATGAGTGTGCACGGCCTTTCAGTTTGTTCAATGTTCAAACCTCCTTGCTTTGCCTTAAAAAGGTGAAAGGACCTGCTGTCTGAATGTATATTTGTTATTTCTAAGTGTAAAGAGGCCAATAGCGTATTGTGAACATGAACAATTCTAACCCAAAGCGTTGCTCCAGAGAAAAGCATGATATTTATGATCTATGGTCGCCCGGAGATAGATTGTGTGTTTCAGTCAATGGCTCTTGTGTTGACCATGACTGTGAGGCTGCCTTAATTGACTGTTAGACCTTTTGCTGCAAAATGAGGTTCTTTCTACATACAGTACATTATAGCTATGCCAATATTTCTTCAACTAGAAAACATGCACATGAAGGGAACTCACGTGGTTTAACCGTTTGATGTATTGTATTTTTCTCTTTCTCTAGGGGGTATACTGTACATTGGATAATAGTGCAGCTAAATGTTTCTTTTCAAGATACGAGGCACAACTAATAACTGTCTATATAAACACAATTTTATACTGAAATTCTGTGATAGTCTGTCAATTAATAATATAATAATAATATTACTTTCAGTGTTAGTCTATCTCTGATTACAGACATTATTTTATCTCTACCAGAGGGTGGCAGCATAACCCTAAACTAAAGTACTGCTGTGACTACAGTTTAGGTTTAAATAGGGCCTATAAATACTTCAGATAACTTCAGGAAAGCTAAATGAGTTTGGTAGTAGAATAATAAGATACTACCTACTTTAGATTAAAAACAGCAGCAGTACTGAGGCACACCTGATCTTTGCTAGTCTCAACAAAGACACAAAAATACAATATCTTGACTATTAATATGCACAATATGATTGACTTACTTTCCATAGAGCGAGAATGAGCAGGGCTAACAATAAGAGTCCTCCCAGCGTGCTTCCAATGATAATCCAGTTAGGGATTCTGTAATCTCCCTCCTTTCTGATCTCCAATATTATCTGTGGGCGAGATAAGCTGACATTTAAATCAGAATAACATTTCTCATTTATTTTTTTAGATACACACTGAACTCAGTCAGCTAAGGTTATCGCATTACAATGCAGAGTTCATTTGTTCATCTTGTGCAAAAATGAAAATATAATGTTCAGACATTTTACATAAAGTACCCATGTGTAAATGTATGAAAGTGGGTGATGAAACACTAAAGATGAAGCACTGATGAAGCATTCTGTGACATTCACAGGCAGTGATAATGCACCCAGAGATGATGATGATTATATTAAATTATAAATCCAGACATTTGTTACTGTAGTTACATTCAGCCCATGGAAATGTGTGGCTATTTACAAAGATGTGTACATATGTAGAATTAACAATGACCATTTTTCAGAAATTGGCCTGAAACAGGAGTGAAAACTTTCTTTCTTAATTTATATCTTTTTAAAGGAAGACTTGCAGCACATATTAGAAGCAGGTTTATCACAAAAATCCATTCCCCTGTTTACACTAATAATACATTTAGAGCTTACGTAAGCAAAAAAGACATCAGTATGCATTGGCTCATAAAAGCCTAATAAAGAGAAACTGTATGACTATTTGTACTGGCCAACAGATGGCAGCAAAGATTAGTGTATGAGTATAGACTTTTACATGTTGTGCCGCTGGTCCTTTCGGTCCCTAAGCACCACACAACACATGTGCTCCAATACCAACCTTTGGTGTCTGATTCTTCACAGTTTCAGTTATCCAGTGCCATGCTCAACTGTAGCAGAAACCACTTATATATTTTAATAAGGTTGTCACAGCAGCAAAATATGTTCTTGTTTAGCGTTAAAGATACTATACTATTTGTATACTTTCAGACCATTCTAAGTCTCAATACATTTTAAAGACTGATCTCCCTAAGCACAAAACACTGTATTCACACATGGATATGATAGATATCAGAGAGAGGCTAAATCTGTTAAAATGATGATGCTATTATGAGTTCAGATTTGAGTCGGGTCAAACCCAGGACAGAGGCAGTTTACAGCATCACTTGTTGTTGACTCACATGTCTGACAGGCCTTTCTTCATGTAAAAACATGGGGCTGGAGGAGGGGAGCTCCACTGATGCACTGGTTCCCAGTTCCAGGATTTTAAACTTCAGCTGGAGAGGAAATCAAAACATGCTGCCAGTTTTCACAAACACATCACAAAGCTGAAAGACTACAAATCTGTCATCACTACAGAGTCAAAGCAGAATCACTGTCATGCTTGTGTGTTATTAAGAAGCTAGGGGATTTTTTACTTTATGAATGCATGCTTTTTTTTTATACTCACTGTGTGTAAGGTATCTATTCGTAGTGCTCCTGTGATTCTAACTGCAATTTCTCTGTAGGAGGCCACAGTGACGGTGCATTGGATCGGCAGAGTTAGAGTGTTGGACCGGTTCTGTGTGAGGAAACCAGACATAACCTTAAGATGATAAAAGGTTACCAAGTTGGAAATAAAAATACTATTTTGGGAATGAGTTTGGTTTACCAAGCGAGAGAAGCGTGAAAGGTCCTCAGGTGACGCCCTGCTCTGTGCCACATGCTGAGGTGGTAAACAGTGCGTACCATCTCTCTGAGGTGTGACATGAGAGTGAAAATACCTGTTAGTTTGTGACAACCTTATGTCTGCAGAGAAAGAGTGCAATACAAACCAAGAATGAATTTAAGAAAGTTTAACATCTTGGGAGATATGAGAAAATCAACATCATTCACATGTCTGTATGGTAAGTACAGAGATTAAGTCAGGACGTTGTTAGCCTAGCTTAGCATAAAGACTGACAGCAGAGGGAACAGCCTGACTTTGTCCAAAAAACTAAAAAAACAACGCACCAGCACTTCTAAAGCTGTCTTACTTTGCATATTTCTAAAATATTCCTTTAGTTAGGCCCTAAATAATTAAGTTTGCCAATAAAGTATTATGTGTGCGGAGTTCAAACTATTTTTGCACTAGCTCTTTAAATAGCAGTAGCACCCCACTACATACACTAAAGATGTTACGTGCTTTAACATAATCTAATAGTTGCACAAGCAAAGAGGAACTCAGCCAACTAATTAAACCCCTACCTCGAACTGTGCCGTGATTGTCCAATCATAGCTTGGCAACTATTTAACTGAGCAGTTTTATCAATTACACATTAAACGTGTAATTTTTCAGAAGAAGAGTGTGCTATTATTTTTTCAAAAGTTACATATTCTCACTTTAAAATCAGTCAATTTTTGAGGCTCCACACTCACCTGGTCAATATAGACGTCAGATATCTGCAGAAGTTGGTTCCCATTTTTTGTCATTTCAGGGATCTCAATATTCAGCTGCAGATCCTTTACTGGAAAGTAGCCAAGGTTCTGGATCTGAGAGACAACAAGGAGTAAATTGTGTAAATTATTTTTAAGCTCCAGCTCCTCCAAAGGAAAAGTGGGAATAGCCAATGAATGAACGGATTTCCAAGCAGTGTTTTCCTGTACAGTAAATTCAAGTGATGCTACTGTAAGTGCTTCTCACCTGGAAAGTGAAGTTGAAAGGAGGACCAATAACTCCTGGCTCCTCCAGTTCCAGATCTGATTTGATCTCATATCGAGTCTGATTTGAATCCCTTTTGAAGTACAAAATAAACATGAACAAATAAAATGTGAGTAATATATTATTGTCCATTTATCAGGCTTTAAAGCATATGTCGTGAAGTCAAATAAATGATAACAATTCCAGCTACAGTATCCGCAACTCATTTTCCCACACTGATTCGATGGCATCTGGAAAATGCTGAATAATATCCCTTTGCTCCAGTTACTTGCACTTCCAAGTTCATTGCTTCCAAAATCAACTCAAGAGCTTCAGCAACATGCATTGTTTGGTAAGACGTTGAGAAACTGACAAACCTAGTGAAGAGAAGGTCAGCCTCGTATTTCAGGGAGTAATAGATATCATTGAAATTATCAGCTGTGCTCATTTCCTCGCCATCGCTGTTAAGAGAACGAGACACAATATTTAAAGAACTTGAGCAATGATGTCACAGCAGGACACACCAGTTGACATATTTATCCTTGTAGATCAATTGCAATTGCAGCAAAAGACACCAAGGACAGTTAAGGACAGGCTTGCATTTAGATGTCAATCGTTAAAAAATACAGATAAGGGTTCACACCTTCTGGCCTCCAGGACAACCCTGACATGCTCTAGGAAGACAGTGCGACTGAACTCAAACTCCAGACGAAATGATACCTACACAGAGGGGAAAACGCAGTTTAGAAGAATAAATCAGTTTTAACACTATCATCATTACATTTTAACAACAAAACACACTAAGCGCACATGTCAGAAGCTTCTTTTGACTCCATACTGTATGCTACTGTATATAATACACCCTCACCAATAGTAAAGGCTCTGCGTTATGGATTAAGGAGTAAAGCCTGCAATAACCTGCTGTAAGTCCCAGGCTTTGACCCCAGGCAGTACAGTTGGTACTGCTAAAAACACACACCACACCACACGCACACGCACACGCACACACACACACACACACACACACACACACACACACACACACACACACACACACACACACACACACCAAAGGCAGAAGAAAATCAAAGAGAAGGCAGGAGACAGATAGAAACAGAAGAGACCATGGGTTTGTGAGAAAATGGAAATCATTAGACAAACAAAAACAGAAGGAAAACCAGGAAAGGAGAGGAGAGGAGGATTGATTGGCAGCAGATAGAGCCGAGCTGAGCATTGTTTATAGTCCTCTATGCCGTAATGAAATCCTCAGTCTGACCCAAGAGGAATGCATAACAAGGTTTACCGTAGCTATCCTCCCCCATATAGACTGACTCATCCTTGACAGACCACAGATATAGTACATATACATACAAACATGATGATCTATTTTCAGTGGTGGAAAGTACATTTGCTCCAGTACCGTGCTTGCGTATGGTTTTGAGGTACTTGTACTTCACTTGAGTATTTCCATTTCCTGCTTCTTCATACTTTTACTCCATTACATTTCAAAAAGGCAAATGTTTTACTCCACTGCATTTATCTGACAGCTAGAGTTAGAAGATACTTTTTAGTTAAAGATATTTGATTGGCTCTTTTCAGTTTGTGACCCCTTACTAAAATTGTTTGCAGCTCAGAGAAGTAACAAAGAACAGATACTTTTCTTTTTGAAATTTGCTGATAATACCTATGTACTTTTACTTCAGTAGGAATTTGAATGCAACACTTTTTCTTCTAATGAAGAACGCTGTTGTATTGATACTCTACTTAAGTAAGGAATCTGGAAACTTCTTCCACCACAGCCTATTTTTATATAATCTTATCCTATTAGTGGAAAATGATCCTCCCTTGTTTTTGTCTTTGTTATGAATGTCCTAGAACAGAAAGGTTCATCTTGTTGCCTTGTCTTTTTTTTCTAAATAATTGGATGATCCTATGTTGATGGTCATTCAGAAGAAATTTAGATGAAAACACACACACACACACACACACACACACACACACACAAACACACACACAAAAATAAGAATGCACTGACACACGCATGCATGCGAGTGGTATGGGTTTGGAAGACATGATTGTCCGTGGCTAAAGGATGTTCGTGCGGCAGCATAGTTAAACATGGAAATTCAGCGGGGCGGCCTCTAGCTCACCCAGTAGAGCGCGCGCCCCATGTAGGCTGAGTCCTTTGCGGCGGCCTGGGTTCGAATCTGACCTGCGGCCCTTTGCTGCGTGTCATCCCCTCTCGCTCTCTCTCCCCACTTTCCTGTCTATCCACTATCTAATAAAGGGAAAAGCCCCAAAAAATAATCTTCAAAAAAAACATGGAAATTCAGAGCATTGACCTCTCCTTCCTTCTCTGGGTTGATGCAGTCCACGCGCTTCCCTGAGCCACATTCACTGTCAATCACTAAACAATTAACAATGACTAGTGTTCTTTGTCTCTGTGTAAGCCCACGAGACATAAAAAAAACCCACATTTGTCACCACCAGAGTATAATCTTAGACCTCACTTTGATGCAGCAGTAATAAAGTTTGTAGTACATGCAAGTTCTACACAGGTCAAAAGCAACCAGAAAAGTCAAAACAAGAGTGATAACTGGCTACTTGAAAAAGCTTGCCCTGAGGTTCCTACTTTCTAAACAGCGGTTTGGGCAGGCTTGGCAGAACCCCCGGTGTACAATCAGCCTCGTTTCAACTCTGTGCCACATTTTTAAAAAGGCTCCCGACCAGAGCAGATCAGCCTTGTGGCTCTGGATGCTGTTCAGGCTGAATGAGTGGGTATAAATCATTCAGTGAGTTTTAAACAGTGACCGGAGTCCTCTTGGTTCAGTTGTTGGGGAGCGTGTAGTGATATGTTCGTTGCCCCGGAGAGGACTATTGTTTATGATAATGACGTGATTAGGACATTTTCATCAACTCTTTCAGTCACTTTCATTACTTCACTCCTACAGCATTTATCAGCATATGTTGTATCAGTCTGAAAGACTATTGTTTAGACGTCAATGGGAAAGACGGCTTAGGTATAATCTGCTCACTGTTTTAACAGCTTTTAATTGCACTGTGCGATGTACCATCAGTGTCATCCCTAGCAAAGTTAATTCAAACATCACCCTCTTAAAAATAAAACTTGATGCCATGCTGTAAAATACACTGGAAAGTGCAAGAGTCTCATAAATATCATTGACATTACAAGCCTGTGGAAAGGCAGAATTGTAATGTGAGAATCAGTAACAGATGAGAAAGAACACACTCCGCATCTTTCACTCAGTCTCACCTGGTGCACCAGGCTAAAGTGGAGGGAAAATGTCCAATAATAATAATAATAATGGCCAAGGAAGAAAGTTCTTCTGTCCTGTTTACCCTGTTGCTAAGATGTATCCTGAAAATAATGTTATAACAACGGAAGAGGGTGCTTATTTAAATTAATAATGGTGTTTAGAGGAAGAAGGTACTGCTTGACTGATTTTTATGTCAGATTAAAGTACAGATACTTTAACCTTTAAGACGATGCTTTCGAAAACATGCAAAGTCCCTTTTAGACAACTGTGCGAGCAACAGGACCCACATACAGTACGTTTCGGTTTTCAGTTACACCAAGATGTTGTGTGATGTATGTGCCAGTGACAATGTGTCCTTTTTCTAACTGAATATGAAAAATGTGGAGGTTCATTCTTGATCTAATGAGTAATGTCATCGGACGACACATTAGCAAGTTTCATTCACTGAAGAAGGCCGTGGGATATAGCCAAAAAGCTCCAGAAGAAGCATGACTTTTATCACATGAAAAACTATAGTTAAAAAACAGTAAACACTTTACCAGTTTGGAAGAATGACCAGTATTTAAAATCACTAATTTACTCTCTCTGGCACACTGCAAAATGTCTTGGCTTCCACTACTTTGCTGGTTAGGCACCTTTCTGTATCACGCTGGAGAAAGTAAGATACTGTACGAAGGGCTCTCTAAAAACCTTTTTCAAAATCTGGAAGCCTTTCTGGATCACATAAAATCCTTAACACTGGTGCATGATGCTGAGGGTGTATGTGTATATTTACTTATAGCAAAATGTGAATGTGCAGCCTTCTTGATTTCTGTGGCTAATTAAATCCTTTTTTCCTACTTTCATTAACACAGCCCCTTTTGCACTCCCTACTTGGACTTTACAGTAACTTCAACTTTCTTCAGGTTAAAGGGCATGTGCCTTGTCTGGGAAACTACACAACATTGTAGCAACACGTTTCATAATGTGCTTTATGGGGACCATCTGCTATGCGTTTGTTTGTGCGTAGAACTGTAAATAATGTTAAATGACAGGATAAAAACTAACAACCAACAAGCATGCAGCATGCCTCTACCAAGATCTAATAATGTTTCTGATTGGCTGTCTAACACATCGTACACATCGTTACACATCGTAAAGGCAGGCAGGAAAAACTCTACGTTACGCACAGAGACAGGGCTCACGTAGTAGAAGCAGGAAAATAAATTAAAAGATATGTATTTCTTTTTGTTTTATAGAATTGGTATCGAAAAAAGTATCGTTTAGGAACAGTTTAAGTTTAAGTCACAGTATTGGTATTGATCATTTTTTAACAATACCCAGCCCTACTGAACTGGCTCTTCTGGTTGGCTTGTGGGTTTAACATTAACCAGTGTGGTCCGTCATGGTCATTAAAGCATGTGTTTTTGGCATGAAAACTCCAATATAAATTATTTTGTTATGCAAGGATTCTCTCAGGAAGAAAATGTCAAATATAACATTGGGGAATGCTCTAGAATGACTGCAAAACCTGCAAATATGCCAATCAATCATTTTGATTTGACTGTTTTCACATGAGTACAACAGCAAAACATATACCTGGTTAAGTCTAAATGTTTTGTTAGTAGATTGTCTAATAGCAAATCATAAAGTAAGTCACAACTTTTAAACATTTAAAAAAAATCTTAATAATAATTTCATTGATTCAGAGTGTGATATCTCACCTGAGTTTTAGCCCTCATGAACGGAGCACTGACATTGCAGATCTTCTCATTCCTCAGTTTGTCCTCAATGAAACACTCTATTTTGATGTCAGAGTCCTGGATAGAAAATAATAACATTTATTTTAAATACAGTACTGGTATCTTAAATGCAGCATTTATCTCATCTCATATGTTGGTTAAATCTGAGCCTCTTCAGAATATTTTAGACAACTTCATACATTACAAAGATATGTTCTCACCATGAACCAAATGAGTTTGCCTGATGAAAATGTACCTTGACTATGAGGCTAGAGAAGCGTAGATTGGGTGTGTAAGTGATAATCAGGCGAGCATTGTAGGCGTTTTCTCCTTTGTTCTCCAATCGGACATCCACCACCATCCTCCTCCTGTTTCCCTCGATAACCCGCAGAGATCCCTCGGCCCCTCCTTCACTTAGATGGCGGCAGAAAGCACCGCGAGACTGTACAGGCTGCGCACAGAACTGACTGGGAGGCAGGGAGAGAAAAAAAAGTAAGAAATCATAAGTAACAGAGCATCTGAGGATCAGTTTTTTTCTTGGGTGTGTAAATACAATAGGTCTGTGTATTCTCATGTGTGTACCTACTTTTGAGTCATCAGGTCAGTCATACTCTGCAGTGCCAGGTCAGGTATGCAGCGGTCATCCTCGTCACAGCCGTTCCAGAAGGGAAGCTGGCCAAAGAGACAAGCTTTTGTCAAGTCAAATAAACTACTAATCCGTTTCTTTTCATATTTACTTTGATAGAATCAGATGATAATTTATGGGAAGAGACAGGATAGTCTCTCACCAGGATTGTCTCTCACCTCAGTCCTCACAACAGTAGGCCAGCTTTCATCTAGAACTGGTCCGTCAGCTGGATCTTGTAGCCCCACTTGTGCAGAAAACACTATGGGCCGTGCATAATCCGTGGTCTCCTAATATAGCACATTAAATTCAAAGATGAGCCTGTGGATTGACTCATTTATCGTGGCACTTTATCTATGACACTCAAATATGGTCTTACTTTTAAAAGGTTTACACAAATGTACAATATGCAGAAATGCTCAAAATATATGATTATAATCTCATTTTAATGGGCAGTTTGTGTTGGTTTTGACCAATGTGGAGTACAAGTTTGTGATATTCTACCAGAATTGAATTCTTGTCAAAAACAGCATTTTAACCATCACAGTACTAAAACTTTCCATATAATCTTACTTGTAATACATATCTTTTACCCATCTCACCTATTCAATAATAGGGGAAAACACTGGGATACATTACTCTTGGGAGGAATTATTAATTTACAAGCAAACAAACAGACAAAACAAACAAATGAAATGAACCATGTAAAGCCAATTCTCTCATTGCTCTTAATGACTTTTGAAACCCCCCTCATGGGCCTCACCATGACATGGAAGTAGATGTGGTCGCAGGTCTCTTCTCCAGGAAAGAGGGTCAGGTTTTGAGGCTGCAGCTTGCTTGGGTTGTCCAGCATGGCCCGAGGATTGAAACGTCTCTCCGCAATGGACACATTATATTTTATCCCTAGTCGGTCATAGGAAGAGTTAAGAAATTACACACTGTTCTATTTATGTTCAAATGTTTCTAAGTTAGATGGTTTCTTTTTTTACTTCGGTTAATTGACAAATGGCCGCATCAGGATATGGTAAATGACATCAGTGTAGCAGTGCAATGCAAAATTAACTTGACTCTGAACATATGATGAATGTGTGTTCAACATACTGTATATTCAAACCCTCTGGCTACATTACTGAGTCATTTCCAAGCCACATTGTTTAAAAGGCTTTCCATTTATTTCCTTGTGTTTTCATGGGATAAGGAAAAATCTACTAAGGGTAAACTTGTGCATGAGTAGTGTTTGGGGTCAACTAGAAAATTAGAGAGAGGGAAAGATCTTAATGCCTTATGCAAAAAGATCTGGGCAGATAATGGACACTAAATGATTTAGCTACACAGGAGCATTTGTCAGCAGTATATTACAGCAGTAAGTCCCAACAAAGGACATCTAAAAAGTAGTAAGTTGCGTCTTTTCTCTCAAATACTATAAATAAATATTTGAATAAATAAGATTAACTAGACTGGGACAGAAAACTACGTTCCATTTTATGCAATAGACCAGAGCAAACTCACAAACACCAGCACATCTGCCATGCATTACTAGCCAGACACGACAACGAGAGGAAAATTAAATAAATGTGTTCCACTGTATGTGTAACCAGCGAAGACAAGATAGGTCCCTCTGTTTTTCCTCTACTCTGTTTTGGCTTGTCTGATAGATTTGATAAAGATGTCAAAAGGTCAGAGGTTAGCTCAGAACACACTCCCCCGCACCTTAGCTTCCTTCCCTCTGATACACAGTGAAACTAGACCCTCCCATCATATCTCTAAAAACAAATTGTAAGCTGCGAAACCCTACGGTTATATGCAGGTGGGCGACTATCGGTGGCACAACACCCTAGTGCAGGACGGAGTTGTCTACAAGCTGTCGCCACCACCACACAATTAGAAACTACTCTCTTTTTTTAAGACGAATAAAACCGAGATAAGCTTGTAGATGCATTCCAAACCAGTGCTCACACAATAAAAGGAACATTTGATAGCACCAGTGTGGTTCAGATAAACCAGTTTCGGAGGCAGCAGCATTAGCTTTGGCAGAGAACAGCAGTGAGATCAGAATCTCTTACTGCTAGTAAAGAAACGTTTCGCGTTGGCGCCACGCACCCATCACAGATTTTATGGGAAGCCGCATGCTGAAAAGTCAATTGGAGCCAGGAAGGATATACATTTAGACGGCTGAATGCCTTTTCTCACTTAAAGCCGGCCATGTTTCATTCTGTCATTTTACAATCCGATTGCAACATCAGATCCACAATATAAATTTCCCTGCTCAAGCGTATCGAAGAAAATGATTTGTTAAAGGTTTTACAATATCCAGAGGTTTGACAAAACACCTGGCAGTGTCAGCATCTTCTCAGGAAATATATTTTTTTTTCTTTTCTTAGGAAGACATTTTGTTTTATCTATAGATGTGATAGGTTCTGCAATAAGTAAAAGGGTCTGCTTTACTAATAGATGAAATTGAGTTTTATTAGGCAAAAATAAGGGGAGGAACTTGGAAGATTTACTCAGATGCTTCCACAGCAGTGGATTATTTTTGCTGGCTTACCAATTTCCTGTGTGGGAGGAATGGCTGTCCTGGCAGTGATGTTGAAACATACAATGGCGGACATACAGGTCACGTCTTTGCCACCTCTCTGACAGTCCTTCACAAAGATGTTGACCTTACTGGGCTCAAACCTGACAGTGGTATATATCCGGACAACACTCTGTGACCTGTGAGGGAATAAAGCTATTGGATTAAAACCAACCCAAGACCTTTGAGATTTGAGAATATTTCTGAAAATATTATTCTTTCTGAAGGCATACATAACACAAATATAACAGTGAGCAAATCACAGTAACTGATGACATTTTTTTATAACTAAAAATAACTGCAATAGCCGTGTTGAATAATACAACAGTATTATTTACTGGGTGGAATACTTACCATAGGAGAACAGCAGCACCAAGGGAACCTACTGCCAGGTCCACTAAACCATCATTGTTCATGTCCATTGTGCCATGAATACTGCGGCCAAAGTACAGCAGGCCAGGAGCCAAATCTGCTGCTGCTATCCTCTGAGAAACCGAGAGAAGAAGAGATGTGAGCAAACAAGGATCATAATGACAACAACCACAGTTTACAATAATGGGATTAAAGTCAATATTGGAGCAGTCTTGTGTGCAATTCAACTGTGCAGTAAAATTATTAAAAATAGTTAATTTTGAGAACAAAAGTTCTCGTGGTTTATGTATGTTTTAGCACATGTATTGGAAATACTATATTTTACATTACTACCAGCCATTCTCTGAAAGCATACCATTGGCTTAAATTGGTCACCCCAGCTTCCTGCTTCTGTTTAAATCAGTACTGTCACATAGAGTAGGCTGCCTCAGATTTTGCACATTCTGCCAGTTTCTCATGCCTGGCAGTCTCCTGTGTTTGTAGAGTTTATTGTCCACCTGTCCAGTAGATGGTCCACACCCACCTGTCCCTTATTCCCTTATTAATCACTCAGTATATGCCAGCTCCCCCCAGTCCTTTGATTGTCTATTGTGATGTAGCCGTTGTAATCACCTGCCTGTCTGTTGATGACTAATGCCTGTTCCCTGCTGGCCCTCTTGCTCCTTGCCTTTTGAGCCAAGTAAACGCCTAACACATCTGGGTACAGAACTGTTCCAAGTAAAAATGACACTTGTAGCAAGTTTCAAGTCTGTGCAAGTTGATTTTATTTTTTAAATAACCATTAAACTAACAGCTACCTGGAAGGTGGTAAATTAAATAAAGAGCATATGGTATGCTTTGGAGAATAATCAGAAGTAATATGTAGATATGATTAAAGTCAGTAAGCAAAAACATACAAATGCAGCTCATACCTGTTTGTATTTGCGTAGTATTCTGTTGTGCTGGCTGAAGAAAACATAAATGGCTCCTTTGTGGTCATCTTCCAGTGGGGCTCCTACCACCAAGTCATTGAAGCCATCACCGTTCATATCGGGGACAGGAGCGAGCGATGAGCCAAAGCGAGCATTCTGGCCACCATTATGGATTTCCAATGCCCCCTCAAGGACGAAACGGTTCTGAGGGATGAATGGAAACATAATTAAGCATTCTCATAGATATATTTAAATACAAGTTATATATACGTTACACAAAATATCCTGGTCTTACAGTATTAGAATGTATTTGTTTTCCACTTCCTAAATATCTGAAGGCATTTGCCCCTGAAGGGATAGTTTACTTTTTTTTTTGAGACAAGAATTTGAGATTATATGCTTTGGCATTTGGTATGTTGATAAATAGACATTAGCTTTAATGGGCAGTCTCAGAGTTAGAGGTCTGGCTGCTCATCCCAAAAAATTAACTGCAACAAACAGTCAGTGAACAAAAACATTTTTAAACCACAACACAATTTATACAATACAATATGTCTGACCTTGATTCTCCTCCCAGACACTGTGTCCATGTATATGAGTCACTGGACTGCTGCATCATTTAAACTATTTTAGAGCCTATGTGTTATTGTTTTGGCTAATATACCAATAGGTTATCATGGCTTACACAATTGCTCAACTGCAAACACCTTGGAACCAAAAAATATGCTATAATCTGTTCTTTCAACATAAAAAATTCCCTGTGGGTTATTTAGACTGGCCACACAACGTCTCACTTTGTTTAACTTGATCCTGCCAGGTCACTTCCCACAATCCACTGTGTGAACAACAGCAGTATGTATCTTGGACTGGTGCATTTGGGAGAATAACCCAGATAGTTCACCTTTGTTTGGGCTTCCAAATAGAGTTAGGATTTAGGTCCCTGTAGTGGAGCTTTTACCAGCCAAGTTTTAGTTGTTCTACAGTATCATGCTTGTTGTATATACTGTATATTATATACATGTATCATAATTCATGTATTGGCCAGTGTTTTAGAAAACTGGTCTTTTGGCCAAAACTGAACCACATTTTCAGAAAAGAAATGCTTTAACCTCTCCAAACTCAACCCAACCAGGAAAATCCAGCAAAAACAGAACATCCACTTTTGTTGATGTAGCTACAGTACCAGTTTCTGTCAGGACCCCCCATGTTCCAGAGGTTACATTTTCCTCACTGCCTGTGTTAATGTCAATTCATAAATATCACTACCAGAAAGTATGTCCATTAAGAGGGTAATGTTACAGGCAACTAGAATGCCTAGAAAATCACGCTTAGCATGCAACATCTTGATACATCAAACAAAACGTGACACAAGCATGCATAAACAACACAGAGAAAGCATAAGAAAACATAACACCAAGGAAGGGATGGCTGTCCTCTCTGTCTTCCATCCAGCTAGGTTTGTTTTTTCAATTATCTCAAAACCATCTTTAGTCAACAAATCATGTTGGAATTTAAACAGGAAAAAGGAACAAACATGTTTCATCTTTGCTCTTATCAAACAAAAGATAAAAGTTTGGATCAGCTTCTGTGTTTTCCACATAATCCTTAAATTCTGCCTTTTTGAACTCAAATATCTTAAACATCTGGCAAAAACAAAGTGAGGAATTTTACCTCTGGGTTGAAAAAGAACAGGACGCCATATAGCTTTTAGCGTATTTATTTGAAGTTCTATTCCTAGCGAGTGTAAAGTCAGATGGAAAATATCCATGTCTGCCGACTGCCCGACTGGAATTTTACCAAATACTTCAGTCCATCAGTAGTCATGCATATCATTGCTCCACTTGGCATCCCAGCTCATAATATAATTTAGGGTCAGGAGACAAAACATGAGATCATTTGTTATTTCAGATGAATAAATGGGAAGGGAGTTGATTTAGGAAGATAGTTTTTTACTTTTCTGCTACCTGATGTGTGCATGTGTGACAAAGAGGGAGATTGATGGAGAAATGGGGAAAATATATATTCTGCGCTGTTTAAATTTGAAACATATGGTTTGTGATATGGCCATGAAGGGTCATGACCAGTCTGCAGTGGCTCAGGAATAAGTTAAAAGTGCAGCTTCTTTTTTGTTAGACTGTGAATGGAATTTTATATTTGACCAGCTGCCAGACTTCAGGCGACCTTATTTAGCTTTGGACTTGTAGTTATTATTCCTTAAGTTTTGGTCAGAGCCTTCGGTGCAAAGGCAGCTCAGTTTTAGCTTGCCATTCATTATCTGTACTTTTACCTCTACTTACAATAACTAAACAATAATTGACTGTATCTCAGCTACACCATACATTTCAGATAAGTCAAGACATCCTACTCGTATAAAGTTAATATGAATAAAAAACAGGGAAAATATCTATGATAAACTACAGTCATGCTGGCATCTCTGTGAGGCTGTGAGTTCAAAAGGTAATCCATTGTTAATATAAAAATATTGATTATAGCCACTTTAACATTTCAAGGCAATCCATTAAATAAATTGCAGAGATTTTTCAATAATGCACACCTATTATGCAGACATATAAAACACATCTCTTTCTTTTCTGAGATATTTTAGTCTGGAATGACAGACCAGCATTGCCATTGCTAAAGGTTTTATATTTGTAACCGTTTTAAATTGCTCTTTAATGTTTGATATAAAGCACTTTGACTTGCCTTGTTGCTGAAATGTGGTATACAAATAAAGCTGCCTTGTCTTGCCTTGCTTTGCCTAAAGTCACGCTGCTAGCATGGCTAAAAATTGATAGCACCATATATGCTGTGTGCCAATGAAAATACATTTCTGCACCTTTTTGCAGAACTTACATTGTGGATGTGTAATATTTACTGTAACCACAGGGACACATTTTTTAACCCGGGAGTCCAATTTAAAATAGTTTTCCAGAACATTATCACTGTGCAGCATCTACAGCAACACCTGAATCAACCACATCATGATAATGAATTACCCTGAAATGTGGCGTGGCTGCCCTGATGATGACAGACGTTTTAAAAGAGTGATTTCTTTCTGTTTGTGTTTTGTTTCTGACTGTTCAGCTTGGCCTGCCACTTGTGATGTGGTTTGGGCCACACCAGATATTTTAATGCATCGTCCATCCCTGTTCAATCGATTCAAAACAGCTGAAGAGATTTATTAATCAAATGAGCAAGACAGACCTGGAGCACTAGGACATTTCCTTCTATTAAAGAAACTTCTCACCTCCAAATGGTTTGCTGGAAATGGCTTTAGAAGGGGCAGAATACTTTCCTGCTGAGTTCATTCTAAACATATAATAAAGTCTGCACACTGGCATGGCAGCATTTGATCTGGACAAGGTCATGTGTGAAACGTCTGCATGCAGCATGTCAGTGTGTTAACGCTGGAGCTGGAATGCAACAGAGTCTGGTTTGGCGTGCGTTACCGGACACTCCTGGTGAGGCAGAAATTACTGAGTTTGAACAGGTGTTGACCCAATTCTGTGTCAGAAATGGATTAATCCCTGCATGTGTCCCTTCTTTTTGCATTGGTTTAAGTTATTAGAGTTCATACCCACCAGCTCTGTCACTCTGTAGATATAGACTTTTCCCTTCTCCAAGCCTCCACTGAAGAACATGGGTGCTGCCACCAATAGGTTGTCAGTTACACCGTCTCCATCAATATCCACAGGTGCAATCTCACTGCCGTAGTAGGAGCCAATCTGAAAGAGACATACATGTCTTGTCATTCTAAGATCTTTATTATTCATCAGTTTTAATCCATTTAAAACATTCAACCAGGTGATTATATACCCTGAAATTCTTGGCTTTTTCTCCAGTTTGTTAAACCACATGTTGTTGTTTTCTTATTGACTGATGATCTGGAGTTGCTTACAGTATGAACTTGAATATTGTAAGCAAATGGGGGTCTGTGTTGTGTCAAAGCAAGTGGTCAGAGTCCTAATGCTTTTTGTAGATGTTCAGACTGTGAGAGCTTTTCAGCTTTTGTCACTGGAGTGGATGGAACATCATCTATTGGTTTTCAGATTAGAAACATCTGCCTATAAAAAGCTCTTTTCCTAAGAGTTGTGAGATCAAGAAAGTTTTCAGCAAAAAAACATCTGCTTTTCTGGATGAGCTGTTGCTGACAAGGTACAATGTAAGCTGCTGCAGGATCACTTCAGCCCCGCAGCCTGTGAAGAGTTGCCAGTTATGAGTGTAGCGGTCATTAACACACAGAGCCACATGGCCTTAAAATGATGATTATTTTTAAACTTAATGTGACTCAGATAATGGGATTAAACCCAACAGATGATTTGCTACAACACGCTACACTCAAAGTCCTACAATTAAAATAATAAAACATCAACTTTTTAAGTTTAATTTAAAGCAAATATAAAGAGAAATAGAATAGTGTACTTATTTCAACTCCCACCATCAGTGCAGTATGATATGTTTATGTGATTTGGACTGTAGTAGCAGAGTAAAGTCATTTTATTGAGCTTAAATTTCAAAATGAAAATGCTATTGGCCTTTTCCACTGAAAAATTATGAATTGGTATAATTCTAATGCTTTCCGATGTTAAATATACAGGATATTGTGGGTACTAAAATGTCAAAAACAGAGAGAAAGAGGAGATCTATCCCACAAATCTTACTGAAGTAGTGTCCTGAAACTGCTAGTTGGGATTCAGGTTTCTATGGTTTTTAGGATCATGAAGAGATTACTCATGAGGATGTTTTTCTTTCTTAAAAACTAAAATTCATCTGTGTGAGTTCCCCGAATATGTGGGTCTGAGGTAGTTGGCAAACTACTGTGCCTGGTGAGATAAGTGATAACATGCTAGCCAGCTGGGAATGTCTACCTGCTAGTTAGTTGCAATAGCTCTCTGAGCTTCTTTCTCATTTCTCTTAACTGGGCAGTTTACTTTCCTCTGATATTTTGGTTCAGGATTGTAAATCATTTCATTTGATAAAGGGGAACAAAACCTTTTGCACTGACAAGACAGCTTGTGACTGATAAACACTGCATATTCATTTGTCAAGTTTCACCAAAGTTAAACTTGATGCAAAAGAAGACATATGTCCTTCGCCCCCGCGAGCAAATCCACTGATTGCAGCAATTCCATTTGAAAGAATAGATTTTGCTGCAAGAAATGCTGTGCGACTGGGCCGTCATTTATCTTTTGTTACATTTTGTGAGTGGCTTTTACCTTTTATATATGTTAATGAGTTACGTACAAATCAATTTAAAGGTACTACATATACAATTCGAAAAGGTCAGACTTTGGTGCCCCCCAGTGGCAGTATCAAAAACAAGAGAGGGGCAGACATGCTAATGGGCTAAGACAAACAAGTAGACTATACAGGCAATTTTTCTACAAAACCTATGACATGAGATAATTTGTAAGTTGTCAGTGTTCATCTGGTCTGCCGCACTTTTTCATCAAGTAGGTGAAGTGCTGGATGCTCCAGTAGTGTACCTGCTGGCCTTTGAGAGAGTGCAGGATGGTGAGGTTGCCCGAGTTCTTCAGAGTGAAGATGATGACTTTGCCAGTATGGTTAAATCGTGGAGCTCCCGCTACAAGTAGACGACCGTTTCTGGCTGACACCACAGATGTCACAGTATAACCTAGTTATATAAAAAAACACACATTAATTCTGCCTCTGTTCGCAGACAACACCAATCTGAAGTAAGTAGATTTAGAGAGTAAAGTAACCCAAGTGGGATATTACATGTGATGTTAGTAATTACCCTTGTCTTCAATTGACTATGGATCTGTAAACTGAGTAAATTGATTGCTTGATAGTAAAATTATAATAAAGTTCCCAGGCACTATGTTTTGTTCCGCTGTTTGAGTTTGCTAACAGCGATTGGGCCTGTCTGATCTTTAGCTTGAATTTCATAGCAATGATCTGCATGACACAAGGAAAAATAGTAAAACTTTGCAAATTGAGAAGTTGAAACTCCGTTAGCTGCATTCAGTTACGCAGAACTGGATGTTCTGGTTTCTCAGATTTCTGCTTCTATTTCGTCTTTTCCCACTAAAAATTCCACTTACTCCCCATATATTTTTCCACCTTCATCTCTCATCTCCATGCCCCCTTTTTCCCAGCTTTAACGTTCTCCCTGCCTGTCCAAAATTATGCCTCCACCTCATATTACTATTGAGTCTAGAATGGCGTCCATTGGCAGCCTGGTGGATAAGCGCAGAGACAAACCACTGATGGTAAAAGCAGAGGGCTGTGGTGGTGGAGTGACATAGGGTTGGATATGATGGGAAGTACTGGAGCAACGGGTACACTTTATTGAGATGGGTTGCAGCTCATATAGTTAGTGTTAAACCACATGTCTTCTACGAGGACAAGAGGATGCAAACAGGCTGGTGGCTGTAGGAGCAAAATAAATGGTGTTCAAGCGTATCCTTCATTATTAAAATTACAACATTGTGCTTTTCTCTGCATTTCTTCTCCCATTGTAGACATGTCCATCAAAATCCAGTCATGGTTTTTCCACTCCATTAAAATAATGTCTATGATGTTACTCACCCAAATAGGCACCGTGGTTCTTGAGCTCTTCAGGGAACTCCTGCGTGTAGGAGGACTTTGGAGGGACCACCTTCCCCTGTCGTGTTTCCTTCAGCACTGCTCCGTTCCAATCGTAAGCCCCAACTGCACCGACCAGAATCCCATCCTGTAGGGAAGGTGCGGTATAGTTGATTTTTATACTTCAAACAGCATAGTATGATTGGGTTATACTGCATGTGCTGCACATGCACGCAACATGGCAATTACTGTATATGTTAATGATGATTAACTCATGGAACTCAACAAAGGGTGACCACCATTTTGGAGCGCAGCCTGTGTGTTTAGCCCACCTTAGTTTCAGTCAGATTAATGTTGGTGTAACTTCACTTGTGGCGAAACGTAATCTTGGTAACAGTGATAAACACAAGGGAGGTTCTCACTAGCGGTGTGAATCTTCACTGGTCTCCTGATTTGATTATGATTATCCAGTCAACGATTAAAATCAATATCGTAATCACGATGCGTCACCTCCTCAATATTATTATATATTGCTACACATGGTTTTCATCAACAAATTCAAGCTGATGATATGGATATATGGACTCCCCTTTTTATTGCATCTGCTCTTAAAACAGACAGTTCCTGAATGTGGCAGAGTCTGAACACAGCGGACAACAGACAAAAGGCAAAAACAAAAAAAGCAGCCACCGGAAAATCAACAAGTAACATCATTAGGCAATAATCGATTATGGTCTGTCTTCTGTCTGCATCGATGCAGAATTGTCCAGGTCCGCATTGTGATGCAACGATGCAATGATTAATTTCAACACTCCTAGTTCTCACTACATTTTTGGATTACTTTGAAAAAAAAAAAAAAAAATCAAACTCTTTTTCTTAAGCAGTACAACAGACATTGCTACAACAAGAACATGTTGAGGTACATAGAAACCAAAAGGTCCATCTCAAGGTGAATGAATGAATATACTAAAAAACAAAATTTTCTATTTCTCTCAGATTCCACACTGGACAAATCTAACTTTCTTCTTCTATAGCAGCGTACTGGCCCATTTTGATATGAAAAAATTGTGTACCAGACTTAATTTTCTTTGATAGATTATGAAAACATATTCAGAATCACCTTATTGCTGTATTATGTATGTATGTTTCCCCTAGATCTCCTTTTCCAAGTCGTATTTAACAATGTGAATCATTTTCACCCTTTTCAGATACAACATCACTCCTCCCCAGCTAACACATATCATACAAGTTAAGTATCCTGGGCCCATTTTGTTTTTGTTTTATCTTTGTCTAAGATTGTCTGTGATTAACCCCAGCAATGCAATAAATGCAATAAATCAATATGTGAATGAAAACTTAAAATCTGCTTATCCATACCTTATTTAAGACATCTTCTGTCCAGGAAGTTAAGAAACTACCGTATTCATGACAAAGCAACAGCTACTTTATCAACAGCCACAAACGCTACACTAGAACATTTTCACACATTTAAAAACCACAGTGAGCAAAGAAAGTAAGTCTGCTATAAAGTCCATTATCAAATTACTGATGAATCTTGGTCAGTGTGTATTTCAAATCATCATTCAACAAAGGAAACAAGTGCAAATTGCTGCAGACACAAGGAGGAATAGAGTAAGGATTTTCTATCTTCCATGGTTCACCATACTTTGTATCACTGACAATGTAATTATAGGGTTCCTCTTCTTAATGAGCTCAGTGTTTTTTTCTTGCCGTACACAATGTGCCAACAACACATTTTCCAGTGTTTGAGCATATGCTGGAAAGCTTGCAAAGCCATTCCTGAAAGATGGAATTGTGTGCGCACCAAGCTCGCACTACGTCACTCTTTGACAGCAGCTTTACGCCAATGTGGTTGTCTGTTTTGGTCAGATTGGTCTCCATGGCAAATGAATGAAACTCCAAAACAGTTCAACCTTATAAACCAGTGACCTATTTCTACTGCAGTTGCATGTACGGCCATGAGCATTGCTTTGGTTAGGATGTCAAATCTTTATTGTATCGGAGGGGGGCCAGATTTGTGCATAAAGGATATATCATATTATACCAGCTCAACAAACAAGTGATGTATATTCGGTATTGTATATAGGAATCAGTTTTGCAAATAAGCAGAGAGCCTTGGGATTATTCTTTGGGATTATTGCATTGTTTAGTTACAGTTAATGAAACAAACAGAAGACAGAGAGATTACTATGTATGCAGATGCATTAAACGTCCATAGGGATAGTATATGACATAAGCAGCCTTGAGAGTTGGCACATATCACATTCAGCAAAAAACATCTGGGCTTTCAGGACTGCTTTTCTCCTTTAAAGCCCCGAGATTCTTTCCAATAAGTTATCCTACTCTCAACACTCAGGTTGGTGTTGTCGAGAATCTTTGGAATCTGGCCTTGTAGACAGAATTTCCAGACATTGCTGCCACCCAGCTGCAAATTCAGCTATATATTTATTTTTCATCATCAATTGGAGATATTTATTCTTCCCTTGACAAATCCCACTGTGAAGGGGAACTGGAAAATCAAAGTAATTACATCAGCAAATGTCTGGATGGAGCCAGAAAGAGAGGAATGAGAATTGGTATGATCAGCTGGTACAGTAGAGGAGATGTGTTTTATCTCAGTCTTCCAGCTGTGTCACCCTCAAAGCCAGCACACCTGCAACTTTCTGCTCTCAGATACAATCGAAAGCCTCGAGGTAAAGTAAGCTGGAAAAAAAACAACACATTCTGAAACAGAACTGTCTCAATTTTGTCTCAGCTTCTCACTAGCATGTTTCCCTGGGGAACAAGTAATGTATTATTACCCATCACTGCATGGTTGAAGTGGAAAAAGGCCTGAGTCTGTTGTCAGGGGCTCCTAAATCAGGAAGACCTAAACCCTTTGGGGCCACACAGCAGGCACCTCAGGGAGGACTGGAAAGTAATAAATGGCAGGTTGTAGGGAGGAGTTACGATGTGCCAGAAATTGAGACAATGTGTGTTGTTCTACATGTTGACAGATGATATGAGGCGACGTGGTAGCAGAAGTCAGACTCACCTCAACGTTGTGTGCGGAAAATCCAGCCTGAGACATCTGGAGGCCAAACGCTGTCCCATTCGTACTGGTTCCTGTGTAAACAAGTCAGTATTATACAGCTTTCAACCACTGCAGCAGTAAAGACATTTAAGATGCCAAACCACAAACAAAACCTAAGAAGGTATTGGTATTGGAGTTTCCATGTGGATGTTTCACCAATAAGAATCAGGCTAAGTTAGAACGTTACCACTGCAGTTAATGATTACTTTTCATGATTAATCATTTAGTATATAGGATATCAGACTTTTTTGTTTGGATTACCATCTGTCTTCAAATTGCCTATTTTATCCAACAAACAATCCAAGAACCAAATTATTCAAATTACAATGATAGAAAATTGAGAAAAGCAGCAAATCCTCACATTTTAGAAACTGGAACCAGCCAAAGTTTGTCATTTTCACTTGATATATAACTTAATAACCAACATATTATTAGAATTGTTGTATGGTATTTCTCTATCTTCCACAGATAACCATTGTATCCTTTGGTTAAAGATAAACAATGAAAATCGGCAAACATGGGAGTTAAAATGTTTTAATGCAAATGTAGCAGTACATTACTAGGAGGTTACTATGTTTGCTGCTTAGTCCTAAGAACCTTGTAGCGCTGAAAATGTTTTAGCCGTTTTAGTGTTTTTTTTCCCCTATTTTTGAATGCACTTATTATGAGTTGCTTTGGACAACAGTGTCTGCAAAATAAATGTAATGTATGTAGTTTTAATTAATTCCTTGCAAAACCTTCCAAACTGAAGATGCGTTCTCCAAGTGCGTCCACAATATCCTTTAGCGCAGACTCATCTGTCACATTAAAGAAGTGTTTGTCATCTGGGTCGCTGGCGATGTACTTGATTTCATTGAGGAAGGCCTCAGGGTTAATTCCTCTACGGTTGTAGTAGCCAAGGACCTGTGAAGATAAGATTAAACAAACAGTCTTTCAGTACATGGATGAAGTATTTGAGTGTCAACAAATTTAATGAATCTGTCATTTTATAGGCCCACAACAGGCTAACATTAGCGCTTTTAAAAGGAGGTTTCAGAGGATTTAGGGTTTTCTCCACCAATGCCAATGCTGTCACCAATTCCAGTTGGTTTTTAACCAAATTACTTTAGAGTTTTTGCTCAGATGCCCATGCCCAGCTAAGTAAATCAAATGTGGAATCAAGTGTGCCATTAGTTGCACCAGCAGTGGCATAAACCGAAAAAAAAAAAAAAAAAAAAAGGCTTTTGGTTTGGAAGAGACCATTTACACCTTCAACAGCACTTCCACTGCATCTAGAGTTCTCCAGGGGCTCGAGTGTTTTTGGTTCCATGCTTCACTAAACTCCATGAGGTCACCTCATGTGTATGGAATTTTAATGCTGCACTGGAAAAATATTATCCATCAGAAAACTAAGTTAAAACTCATAAAGTGTAAAGCGATCTAACCCAGGTAAATAATAGGTCTAGCAGACTCACCGCAATGGCATAACGGGTGATACCGTCCTTCTCACTGTCTTCGATGGCTTGCTGGAGATCCGCACTGTCATGTGACTCTCCATCAGTTATCACTATCATCACCTTCTTGGCACCTCTTCGACCTCCTTGTTTGAAAGCTTGTGAGCTGTGAGAACATGTTTGATTTGTAAAATAAATCACAGAATGGAGGGGTAGTGAAGTAGTGCTGCTCTTTTGTACAAACAGTAAATACTGTACCGTGCTATGTTGATGCCAAGAGCTGTGTTGGTCTCCTCTCCACCTCGTTGGTTGATGCTGTGCGCTCTTTTCACCACTTCCTCAACAGATTTGTAGTCGCTGAGTTTGAATTCATGGACCACCTTCTCACCATACTGAACGACTCCAACCTGTCCAAAGATACACAATGACAATGATCTAACACAATTAATAAGAGCTCTGTCTTCTTGCAGTTAATTACAGCAATGACTTTCTCCCGGCATAGTAGCTTAAAAAAAAAACATATTAAAGGCAAAATAAATCTCAGAGCGAACTTGCTGAGATAAATCCAACAAGGAAGATCACCAATATATTGTATCTTCTTTTAGTATTCCTTCCTTTCTTACACACCTGTATTTGACCTGGTCCAATATAGAACTTCTGAAGAATGTTGATGAGAAAAGCCTGCACTTCATACCAGGGGTAGATGGAGTTTGAGCCATCCAGAACGATCACTATGTCCATATAGGTCTCACATCCTGCAAAATATTTAAAGATGAGACTTAATAATGAGAGAACACATGAGGAAAACAGATGTTCATAAATGAGGAAATAATCCCCTGCTGTGACTAAGAACTGTCCATGAATGTTTGTCAAACAGAAAAGATACTTTAAGGCTTACTCTGAAAGGCAGGAGCAATCGTTCTGGAGAACTTGAAACTCGCATTAACTCTGGAGCATATGCCAGTGCTGTAGTAAGAGCTGCCACACTCATAGGACCATAGCGGTCCACAGGCCTGAAACATAAAATAAATCATTTATACAAGCAACATTATCGACCTTAGCATATTACCGAGAGTTAGGTTCATGCTCTCAGAGAACTTCCGTAGCGAGAGCTGCAGTGTGATAACCATGTAATCAAAAGACAATCTTGTGGTATTTCTTTTCCATTTTGACCATTGCTATTTTATTAAATGTGTTTTACTTACTCAAAAAAGGTTATGCATCAACAGACCATTAGTGTATGTTACATCTCAAGAAGATAAATTCAATGAGTTTTAATCTCACCACAAAGCTGTTGTCTTGAGGGTTCGATGTGAGCGTCATTCCCAACCTCATCTTGTCCTTTCGCTCTGATACATTGGTCAAAGATATCCTTCCTTGAGGGAAAATGAATCTTACTGAGAGGCTCTTGGATGCACAGACTCATATATACATAAATACATGCACTGTCCTTCAGAGACCAAACCGAGGTTCCACCATCTGGGACTTTGGTTTGTTATTGCTGTCTGGGCAGCCAAAGCAGCGTCTACATCCTCAGACTTAAACGTTTACTTGACAAAACTTCATGTGCCTTCCTAACCAGCACACCACATGTGCAACGGGTATGAAGAAGCATGCGGTGAGATGTGTGGTATAACACACATGTGGAAATGTACATAAACCATTTAAAAAAAAAAAACATTAAAATGTGGAATGATTGGTATGGTACCCACACGTCTGTCTCACACATGCCACCATGATGTTTACTGTTCAATAATCTTGAGACACATGCAGAAAAACACGCAGATATAAACACACATATAATCCATGCATACAGATTCATCCAGATGTTGTACATTCATGATTGTCACGGTTACTGGATTGTGATTCTCTGAGTAAAAAAAAAAAAAAAAAAAAAAAAAAAAAAGTGTTTTGTGATACTATACCTAAGTTCAGCTTGGAGCAACCATTTCCATTGGTTCGTCTGCTCAGTGAACATTTATAAACATCCCCTGTCTGATAAGGACCATTCATTTCATACGGAGCGCCCACTAATAACCTGCAAAGACACAAAATCCAAAGGTTAGCATGACTGAAAATGTACATCAATATTAAAGTGTTATTTATACAATGTCTCAGTTGTTATTTATTGTCTGGAAACAGTTAACTAGTGATAGTAGAGCTAGAAGATTGACAACTTTTGTTCTATCTAAGAGTAAGTCTTCACCTGGTATCTAATTCTCTGAGGGACTATGACTGTGACTGTCAACTTCAGTGACCCACACAAAACACATGGGCTGACCGGGAAGGTTTTAAACCTCTATTTATTCAAGGACGTTAACGAACCATGTTTATTCATGTCCAGCAGAACCAGACGTCTCATTCATAAACAGTTCCACACAGTCACACCCAGAACAACCAGTCATCTCCTGCAAGTCAGAATCTCAAGATAAAACTGTATCTCCATTGGACAATCATGTAAAAATGATCTTGCATTAGCAAATTATGGGAGTCATCGTGATAACTTTCACATCCCCTAACCAAATTGCATGTCAATTCACCGAATATTTGTTTTAACTACATAGAGATTTTAAATAAAGTACAAAATGGTCATGTAAAAGTCAGATAGTTGTATATGAATGTTAATTGTAGGTGCTAGGTAAGTGCCTTACTTAAGGGTACCCTTACAGTAGTTTTGGAAGGAGGAGTATCAGTTATTTAATTTTGCCATAAATGTGAAAAACAGACTTTTGCTCCATTTTCAAAACTCTAAGGTCACACCAATTCCTGCTGCAGTGATGCCCTCAGTGGAACTCTGAGGGGAAAACTATTTAATTTCATGAGGGCTTTCTGAAGAAAAAAGTTGAATCAGAAGAATTGTGTCCTTCATAGGATCTAGATTTCCTCAAAGAGCAGTGTCAAGTGCTGGACATTCTTTTCACATGATGTACTGTAGTGTTTGTGAGGAGACTTCCCGGTGCGTTCCCTATGCGGGGTCAGTATGGTCTTATAAATGTCACTAAAAGGTTTGGATGACTTAATGTGATGAAGAATATAAAGTTGCCTGGTGTGTTTACTTCAGGACTGATGGAGGACATAAAGGCCTTAAAGGGAGCCATAACTCACATGTATGTCAGAGATAAGAACTCTCTTTGTTAGAAATAAAAAGGGGGTTAAAGCAGTTTCATTTATTATTGACGACCTTCATGAAAGTCCTTTAGGGTTTCACGCTATGTCTTGTGATGGGTTTCTGTTTGTCAAGTGATATCTTTAGATTAAATGCCTCACTATTCCTACATCTCAGCACTCTCAGTCACAAGGTCCAGTGTCCAAATGCCTCAGGTTTTAACATACGTTAACTGCAAAGCCATCCTCCGCTTTATCTCTCCAAGGGGAATTTTGCAACGCATACACAGTATACAGCATTAAACCGATTGTCCTAAATAGATAAAATAATATCAGCATTTAAAAAAATACAGAGACTAACATTGCAATATAACACAGTAGAGTATCAACAGCTGTATTGTTTAATATGTACCAACATAGATAGGACCTAAAATAGTATTTTAATGTTACATTTAAATTGTTCTGTAAAAAGCAGAGAATGGGTGAATGAGAGGCCAATTGTAAATCACTTTGGATAAAAGTTCTACATAAATGCAGCCATTTACCAAAATGTACTGTCACTTCTTGGTCCAAGTTTTCAATCAAATTGTATGACAATGCTGACACGATAAAGGACGCATTCAGTGACTGAAGAAATACACTGAACACAGTGCTGAAGAATCACAGGGCTATATAATACAGTAGGTCAAGTATTTAAACAACTGTGCAGTCCAAGTGAAAATCACACAGGGCAAATGAGCAATTTCCAGTTCAGTTATCCCCCAAAAGAAGACACTTGGTAAAAGCAGCCTGTGGCCAACTGCCTGCATGGACGTCTAGGTCAAAGTCTAATAATTAAAGAAAGACAGATCTTCAACTTAAGGGTTTTTAGGTCAAGCTCATGATCCTTTGAGCTTTAAAGCTCCTGCAAATTCCCAAGAATACACTTTGGAAAGATGTGTACTCCAAAACTCACCTATAACTACATAAGGTTAGTATGACAGAGGTGTCCTTCGATTGTAAAGTAATAATTTATACACTTCCTAATAATACTGTTATAGCACTTTGTTTTGAATGCAATCTATGAATTTGTTGCAGAACACATTCTTTAGACATTCTTTCAGACACAAAGACTGTATTTATTATTGCAACCACTATTTAATTGTACAATAAAAATAACAACAGTCTTTCTACAAGTTTGTCTCACGAGCACAGCCTGAAAAGGCATTTAGACATTGCATTCAACAAAAACGTTAAAATGATTTAGCTCAAATGTCAAATGGTTTCATCTGCTTGTGCTATTAAAGCTAAAATCCTGCAATGTACTGTAAAACATAACTGTTTGTTTGAATTAGGACACAGATTAAGTTTTGACATTGCCCGTCTTGTCCTTTTTATAATATGCTGCTTTAACTTCAGCATGCTTCCAAAATATTCATTTTTTAAAGAACACGACTGTTTATAAAGTACATAAAAAAAGGAAAAATATATATTTGAACATCATTATTGTATGTTTAAGATTAATAATTATGTGCTTTTCTTTCTTCTTTATTGATGGTGTTTTTATTTGTTGACCTGAGTAGCAAGCTATTGCATACAGTTCATCACAACGACGACAGTGGTCCTGCAGGGATAAATAAAGTTGTAATGACTGAAAACTGAGTCAACGCTTCCATGACAACCAGTCCAAACTCCCGTTGAGGAAGATCGTGTGATATAATTAGTCTCGAGAACAGAAGTGGCCCTTGTGGTGAGATTGTTTGTTTAACTGTTTCAGTCTTGAGTTTATTTTTTGATGTCATGTGGCATGCCATCTTTATTTGTGAGTTCCTTTTAGGGTAGCTATACAAGTTATGTGTGCAAGTACACAGAAACATTTGTTATGATTTGACAGGCAGTGATGAGGACAAGAGGAAACTGTCCATCACTGCACATTAAAGAGAGACTCATATGGAAGTAGGCTTCAATGTTATTGTACCTGAAGCCAACTTTTAAAGTCTCACAGCCTCTGGAAATCATTTTCACCACAGTGGCTCCAACAGTGCTCATATTTTTATAGCTATTAATATCATGATTATTATTTCAGTTATTGCTATCCACTGGCATGAGGAGACACTGCAGCACAAGTTCAGGTCAGGATACAGCTACCTTGATGAAAAAGGACTATTGTTGCCTTTGACTTGGACGCCTGCCTCGGGCCATTCTGAATTTCACCAGAAGCTGCTCAAACAATCATGTTCCAGAGTTAATTAAGGTTGAATGCTAGCCTCGGTGCATCATCACTGCAGGAATGCTAATGACACTGAAAGTAATAACTTGACCCAAAATGAATGCATGGACCATGCAACCATGGTTACCAGGGGATACAAAATGTTGGGGTTTTGAGGAAGTGCCACCCCCAAGCCCAGGCTGTCATTAATGTGGTAATGTTTTTTATATTTGGAAGGAAGAGATGCATACACTGTGAAACCACATCCCTGCCCCAAACATCAGCGTGCTAGTGTAATGTCATGCATGCTCATCACATTCCATTTGTCTGCATTAACACGATATGTTCTTTTGTTAATGCTGCCACATAAATCGAAAGAATTGTCATGGTCAAATAATCATTTTCCAAAGACATTCATTTAGCGTGTCTATTTCACTTGAGAGTATTGACCAGGCAGTGACAGGACTTATGAGAAAGCACATGCTTGTTGCTGTAATTTATTGTCCCTCAAACATGTTGGTCTTTTTCAGTTTGAACAATTAGCGGTCTATGGTTCTAAGATATACTTTTAGCCACGCTAGCGGCGTGGCTTTTGGAAAGGCAATGTTGGTTGGTCAGTCCATCACATTCCCCCAGATTGAAATATCTCAAGAGCTATTAGATGGATTGGATCGGATGAAATTTGTACATTGACAGGATGAATCCTGTTGACTTTGGTGGTCCCTTGACTTTTCCTATGGCATCACCAGCAGGTCAAAGTTTTAACTTATTCAAAACGTATATTTAACATATACATACAGTATATCTCAACATGGGCGGGCTTAACATAATGACAATACGGCAAAAGTTTTATCCATCAACTAGCTCCGCTACTTTCTTCGTTGCTTTGGTTGGTTGTAGCGCTATCCTATTGCGTGCAGAGGGAATTTGAAAGACAACCGTTTATCCCGCCCCTCGGATTGAGACCTGCCAATGGTGAGTTCCCAGACCCAACATCTTGATGTGGGTCTGGCTTGTCAGGCTACTGCTGTGCCTGATATAAAGTCACAGAAACTGTAGCTCTAGAGTCCTATTTTCGCTATAGTCAATGAACCAGGTATCAATCATCTAATTTAAAAAGGTGTAAAATACTACTGACAAAATACAACAGGCACAGTTATGTGATTACAATCACATAACTGTGTCTGTTGTGTCTAAACTAAAATTCAATAGATCAAATGGTTTTCCTCTCAAGCTCAAGAGGCGTAAAAACACTTTTCTTTGCAGCTTTGCAAACGAGCAAAATAAAGGGAACACTATTTGAGGCCAGTGCTGAAAGACTTCACAGACTCCCTGTAGTTCTTTGTGGAGTGCAAGTCGTAACTGAGCTAAGGAGTAAAGGTCAGGTCTCCATTGAGGAGACCTGGTACAACTGTAGAAAAATAAACAGTGGGAATAGAAAGTGGGAGGCTTCTGTGGTGTATGGCTCAAGTATGCAGGTCCGTGAATCCCACCAGGTTTAAACACCCAAACTCTTCGTCAATTGGAGGTAAAGTGGCCTCTTCTCAGCTCCCCAAAGAGTGTCCGCTCTGGCAGAGTGTTTAGAGCACCATAATGCTCAGTAGACATGTGAGGAAATGACACATTCTTGACATTGTGACTTTTCCTCAACTTGGTAGCTCTATCAGCAGTCATAGACAGAAACTGTCAACAGACCTGACAAAGATATATCAACTTCTTGATGTCTCTGAAGCCAAAAATTGTGAAAATAGTATTTTTTTTCTTCTGCTGCTCACTTAAATACCACATGCTTGGGTAATGGTTTCTCAGATAAGCCTTTTTCGACACATACTATTTTTATATTTCAGATACACAAAAGCTCTTGTCAACAACTTGTTCATCACAGTGGAATCAACAAACTACTTTCTTAATTTGTTCCTCAAAGAAAGCCTTTTGAATGTAGCTGCATGCCTTGCTTACCTCAGTTTCGGGTCATTAAAAGCCTTTTTTTTTTTACAAAGTCACTTTCCAGCTGTGATCCTGTTCCTATCAAAACACAGAGCTGAGGGTTTTCAGAAAATCTAACAGCTCTGGAAAAGTTGAGAGCGCTGCAGTGTAGCACAGATGCTCACAGGCAACATCCATTATTGTAACAATTTAAATTCTCTCGAAAGCTCAGTTGAGGTGAAACCACTTGAGGGGAAAGTGGAGGTTGGAAAGTTAAAAGGCATAAATGGCCAGGGACATCGTCGATAATCCATTGCAATTCATAGTAAATCTATCACAAATACAGTTTTCTAATGGACTAATCTAAGTGTGAAGTCACATTTGTAAATACAGTGAATACAAGCACCAGAACACACAAACCCAGACAATCAGCAGAAATGCCCCCCTGAAGTGCTCACACTTGGTGAGCACATGTTCTGCTGCAGACTTGCAGTCTGGCACTTTAAAGATGCATTTGTATTTGCTTAAAAACCGGATTATATCCTAATCAGCAGAGATAATTGTCTCATCAAAACATTAATCTTGGGGAAAACAAATACAAATCCCTCTCAAACCTCTTAGTTGACACATATGAAAATTTGAGACATGTGGAGTCGAAGTCATCACTTCTCCACAAGAAAGCAACACTAATCTGGTACCAGTGATGAAAAATGACAAAGGGTGGATCCTCATGTCACTTAGTCAAGCTCCCACTGGTGATAGATAAAACTATACTGAGCAGCAATAGCTTAGGTTTAGATGTGCAGATGTGGATGAAAGAGATCAAGTCTTGTCAAAATTGAAAGCATTATTTTGAGTTATTTTAATGATCCTTTCACACTCAATAACACAGTTTTCACATCTCCCAGATACCGCAACATTCCTGAGTCCAGCTGAGAAGTGTCAGACTATGCACTGCACACACACTCCCACAGACACACAAATATACCGTACAGCTTGAGTTTGTGCATGCAGCTGTGTGTTCAAATACCCACACCTACGCACACTGCTGCACTGACTAAACATCGTTTTAAAACTAAACTCAGCTGGATGACTAACTTGTCTGCCGCGGAGACAGAAAAGTCATAACCAAGGTGTAAAACAAGTGGGAGATGCAGCACTGTGGGTCACAGTAGGTTGAGTTAGGCAGTATACTGAATAGCTACAATATTGAAACAATTGTTTAAAACATTTTTTTAACATATATGTTTACAGAAATGTTTTTTTTCTTGCCTCAATTAGAAGACTTTCCACCACATTTGTGCACTACCACTATTTTATTGTTTATGAATAAAGTCCCTTTTATATATATGTATGAACACCTAATAAAGATGCCAAAACCCCAATCCCTACAGCTCCATTTGGCTGGATGCTGTTTGTACAGTCTGTGCTGCACTATTCTTCCACTGCAAATGTTTTTACCTCAGTTGAGGCAGCGTCTCTGGTGACCTTTGTTCCACACAAATTGGCCTCATCAGACCTTTTTACTGGAAGACATGGTTGGCTGACAGTTGCTCCGAATGGTGAAGAAGTTGGATTTTACAGTGTAATCGACTCCGGCGCTGACACGTGCAAAGGATGACTTCTGTGAGCTGGCAGCTCTTGCTAGATTGTCACTTCACTCTCCAAGTGTGTCAGTGTCCCTTCCTGTACACCAAGAACACACACGATTTCACTCCCAAGCCCCTCATCTAAACCTTAAAGCAGGGGTCTTCAACGTTTTTTAAGCCAAGGACCCCTTAACTGAAAGAGAGATAGAGCAGGGACGCCCTACTACATATATTGTATAAAATGAAGTTTCATATTAAACTGGGCCTACAATAATGTGTAGGGCAGCCTAAAGCCTTTCTACATACAGTACCCTTTTACGCATAGAATACTAAGCTGTCTGTGGATGGCTATCTTAGTGACTACCTTACCTATACGTCCAGTAAGGCTGTCATCAGTAGGGATTCATATTTGCTAATAATATGTTGGATTCAAGTTAAGACTTTATTGGAATTGAGGCCCCCCTGTATTGACTCTGAGGCCCCCCTAGGGGTCCTTGACCCCCGGTTGAAGATCCCTGCCTATAAAAGATAAGGCCAGTGATATTCTATATTGTATTATTATTAAATAATACCAAGCTAGTAGTTCAGGTATGTGTGAATGTGAAACCTCAGCAAAATGACAAAGAGTGGGCTGTGCGTAGGCTTTGAAATAGCTGGTCATCTAATGCGATGAACTACATTACCTTGTTAGTAATACCTTAAGCTTTGGCGCTGTCTGTGGGGTATTTTTTCCCCTTCTCAAATGCTGTGGTTTTCCGACACGGTGCAATCCTTCCAAATGGCCGACATTTTCTTTTACTGTAAACAAACCACACATGCGCACGGCACCCTTTGCCCTTTTTATGTTATACGTTGTGTCGAGCCGGTGGCTTCTTCTCTGAATTAGCAGCTGTAGTAGCAGCACATGTTAGCGGCTGTTGTTAGAGTCCGACAGCAAAAAAACAACGCATATACATCAGCCACTGCCATCGGTAATTGCCATCTTATATGCAGATAGGCCACTGCAGTCAATGAGCAGATATCGTCCGAAACCGATGTTCTGTCGATAAATGGGTGGCACGGTAGCTCAGTGGTTAGCACTTTTGCCTCATAGAAAGTTGGCACTGCAGAGTTGGATTCCTGGTCTGGGCAGGGCCACCTCTGTGAAGTTTGCATGTTCTCCCCATGTTTGCGTGGGTTTCCTCTGGGTGCTCCGGTTTCCTCCCGCCATAAAGATATACATCGACTACCGTTAAAACTTAGCCATCTGGCTAACACTGGCGCATTTACAGAAATGTTGATTAATGTGCATTGTCCTGTTCAAATAAATCTATAAAAAAAAATCTGAATATGTACACAAATATGTGATCTGTGATTTTATCAGGCAGCAGTATAGTAATTTCATTGTCAAGTGCAATATTCTGAAGTTTCTTTGTGTGAACACAATATTCTCTCTGTTTACACACAAACACACACGTCACCCACATAAAACACTATAGGCCTCATTTCTCAGGCAACCCAAGGGTGATGGAGGATGGATAACTTGCCAAGAGGAACAGTAAAAACAATCAGCATGGGACAGTAAGCCCAGTCCGGTATTTACTGCATATACACTGGTCCCATTATGTTAGCAGAGCAGTGCTTAGTGTAAAAATTTAAATAATACCATTGGGCTGTTCTCTGAGAGAAATGACCGATAAATTCTTAATGAGACATAACCCAGTTCTAACACAATGCTACTGAAACAAACATTTGATTAGGTACAACTAGCAATGTTTATGTTACACGTATGCTATGTTTTCTGAACTATCGCCCCTACATACATGTATGGTCAAGGTGGAGGGTTTCAGTTGGATGATCTCGCATCCACTCTAACAACGATTCTGTCATGATTCTCCAAATCCTCGATTCAATTACATTTTTGATTCTAAGGTCAAGGTTTGATTCTCGATTTTTACATTTCTTTTTTTTTTTTTTTAAAGCACAGGTTGCTATGCCATTTTTAGACTAGACTTTTATGCAATATAATATCTGACCTTTGTTCGCAATGTACCACACTACATTGTCAAATTTAAAACATTTATTAACAACATAATGTAACTATAACTTATATCTATAACCTGCCATCTAGTTTCTCATCTTCACAGAAGATGACATTCAAGTTCACAACAAAACAAACAAAAAACAATCAAACAGCCATGTCCATAGTCTTCTTTGGACAATTAAGTGTCTTAACAAACTATTTCCGAACAGTTGAACATATACCACACAGATTAACTGCCATGTTAGTCGTGCTGCCAGTGGAAGAATATGGTACACGCACATGGCAGAGCTTGCAAACTGTGGCTTGTTTGTCGACAACGCGAATGTTGTCCCAACGTTTTCCCGCTTGGCAAGCCAACTGGACGTGACATGGGGGCGTGGCAGCATTGACGATTCAATTTTTTTATTCAAAATTCAAGATTGTGACTTAACTTTGGTGACATTGTGACACCCTTACTAATAAATGATGCTACTTAGAGGGGACAGTCATTCACTTATCAACTGCAAGAGGTCTCTTGTCAGGAAAATGTAAACAAAGGTTGTTGTAAGACAAATGACCAATACTATCATTCTCTGGTGAAGCCAGTCCGAAAGCCATTGAAGTCAGAGAGAAAAAAAAACAGGCATTTTTTTATATATATATATATATATATATATATATATATATATATATATATATATATATACACACACACACACACACACACACACACACACACACACACACACACACACACACAGCTAATGGTTCACACACACAGCTGGGACTTGGCATGGTACTAGCACAGTGTTTGCCAACAGGCATTTTGGGGAAGCCAGAGACTCATTTTGGCCACCACACGGTGCCAGTTGGCCTAATAATAGCATGCATCAGGAGTGAGTTTGTGCTATGAGGTAACATGATGAATGTGAGGTATCCAGCTCAAGATTTCAGTTTGTTTTGCAAGCACAAATTAATGGGAGGAAACTGTGTACACCACAGGAGAGGTACAGTAGATCATTATCTTTCTTGGGAAAAAATATCTAACTGCCAAGTCTGTCAGCACTACAACTTGTCACATGAATTTTACAGTCATGATGTACTTGACCTCTTAATCTTAGCCATAGATCTCCAAGGTAAATTCCGTCTGTTTAACAGAATTTAAAAATGTACATCACAAGAAGAGATATTGACATTTTGCATCATCAAATATAGATGATAAAAGTTTGACACTTTTAATTCAAGTGATCATTGTGGGGCTGGATTTTTGCCGAGCTATATGACAGGACAGGCACAAATTGCTGAAGTATTAAAACGTGCAAAACATAATTTTGCATCACAGCAGTGTGTAAATCATATCAGCCCCTTACCATTTTTCTCCTCCAGCAGCCACGTGTTGCTGAACAGTGTATCCAAACTGGGCTTGTTTAGGGCCTTTGATGATCCTGGGGTTCTTTGTGTCGATATTGAAGCAGTCGTGGAAGCCTTAAAAAAGAAAAGGCAATGTTCATGAGCATTGGCTAAAGAAGATGCCATTAATGACCTGACGTCTGGTACCTAGTTCTATACTAGCGTTAGTGTAATACACAGAACATCAACAGTTTTCAGTGCCACATAGTAGTATCTCAGCAGCTTTATAGATGTCTGTAATGAAAGGAGCATTCACATAAACACTGATTAGACCTCAGCATCTGGCCTAAGTACAACAAACTGCTGCAAAGTCATCCTTGCTCATCATTAAAATAAGCCCTACTCCGTCTTGTGTCCGTTTGTCCCCCGGCACCAGTCTAAACACAGACTTCCCTCATAAAGAAAACCGATACTAATCGTTTACGTGTTGCAGAGCAGCTGAGCGGTCTGTCACATTTGACTGATATTCTTCTATCAGACATCTGCAGACCCAGACAAGGTTTTGGTTAAGCAGCATAGTATCAACATTACCACCTACATGACCAACATTTTACTTCCATAAGAACTTTTTTTCAGGCACCAATCTGGCATATAATATATAAGAGACCTAAATCTGATCTAAGACCAATGTAAAATCTGTGATTTACATTTCAGCGGTGAAGGAGCCGAAAAATGTCATCCATTCGAAGAAATTACCTAACACCTGCATCATATCAGTACTTAATATCTTGCAACTGCAATTAAACGATTGGTAAAGAGCCTCTGCAAGGAGTTTTGTTTTTTATTGCAGTTAACAGAAGGTTAAGTGTAACCTGACAAGTAGAAGGAAGGTAAAAAGTAAAAGCTGCTGTGGGACCTGATCAAAGCAAATCTGTTTTTCCGATTGTGTGTCTAAATTTCTCTTACACCTTTTGACAGCTTACCAGGTGGGAGAAAAGAGCAGTAAATGTCTGTTTTCAATTAAAATACCAATTGCAGAATTTTTTTTTTTCATCTGCCTGTCACCAAGTTATTGTGCCATTATGGCTAATTAATGGTGATAGCATTATTTGGCTTTTCAATTTCCATCAAAAGACGAGGACTCTGTCTCTGTGTGAGGACTTGAATGTGATGAGATTTTCCTTTTGGAAGAGAAGAAGGGGAAAAACGTTATCGTCTACCACCGTGACTTCCTCTTGATCCATCTCCGTTTTCGACTTAATCGCCTGCTGATCTCGGTCTCACTAGATCCCAAACTTATGGTGAGTCTGTGCTGATCGGTGTTGATTGATGTTTCACCTATTCTACGCTCACAGATCATGTTGACCTTTACAGTAGGGCTTAATGATACTCTAAATCACAAAATGTACTACGTTAGATTGGGAACTACTACACCATTTCTTCGCCCCAAAAATGCATTAAGGAGGTTACACTTTACTTGAAGGTATCTACATAAGAGTGACATGACACTGTCATGAACGTATAAACAAGTCACAAACATTTATGGCATAACGTCATTCGGTTTTTGTCATGACAAGTTATGGTTAGGGTTAGGGTTCATGTGTCATGTCACTCTTATGTAGATACCTTCAAGTAAAGTATTACCAAAAAGAAAGTAGGGGGGGAAAGTTAAGCAGACGTTATGCTTAACGGGACAGAGAGATTTGTTCTGTAGAAGTTGAAGATTATTGCTTCAAAAATAAAGTGTTTTCTCACAGTGTAAGATGCCCAACTGAGCTGAAAGCACAAAGGCCTCTGCTTTAAACAACTACAAACTCCCCCGCTTATTATTTCTCTGTGGCTTTTGTCCACACATTGTTGGGCTTATTCAATCCCTCGCCCTCACGCTAAATAACCTCACTCTCAGCTGACTCCCCATCTGTGAGGCTCTGGGGTCACGTCAAGTTAAATGAGCCTTTTTTTTTTTCCTGTAAGGGGGAAATTCATTTAAATGTAAACAACAAGGTGAAGGAATTCTCAACAGTTGGAAAACATGTAAAATTCAAATTAACCCATAACAAATGACAGCTGAGGTCAAATTCAAGACAGTTGAACCCAGGGTTCCTTTTAATGATTTGAATGAAGTTAAACTTAATGAATTTTCATTGGCAATTGTTAAGCTGACTCTACATACCCAATGAACAAAATGATGTGATTGTGCAGGTTAGTATATTCATAAAATATATATTTCTAAAGATAATCATGCTATTACTCACTGTTACGCAGAGACATTTTGAGTCTCTTAATACAACTACTGTTATGCTGTTATCCAATAACCCTAATGATTGTGAGTATTAGAGCTGCAACGATTAATCGGTTTGAGTGATTTTTTATGAATAAAATGTATCCGATTCCAGCGTCTTAAATGTGAATATTGTTTAGTTTCTTTAATTCAGTAAACTGATCTTTGAGTTGTGGTCAAAACAAGACAAGACATTTTCTGTCTTTTTATAGACCAAACAACTTATTGATTAGGGTAATCGAGCAAATAATCAACAGGTTAAAAGGATAATAAAAATAATCGTTAGTTGCAGTCCAAGTGAGTTTAGCATCTGTTTTCACTTTTATTGCAATTATACTAATCTGCATTGCCAAGATAAACAGAGAAGCTCAAGTTTACATAACTGTCTAATTGATGTCAAGGACTGTATGTTACAAAACCTCCCAGACGTAACAATGTGTACCAGTCTGCCATTATAAAAACTACAGCTGAGTCTTTTAAACGCCTCACAGGAGCGGCTTGCTTTGGTTATCCATGAAAAACAATATCTATCAAGCCATCAGCTAGTTGGAAAACAAAAAACTTTGGCTTTCTAAAAAAACAAAAAAAACAGACCCAAGTAAGTTTTCTGATTAATTATTTTTTCATTTTGACTGTATGCCTCCACGTCCCCCCCCATTGCCTGCGAGCTTCTCCTGACTATACGGTAATGTATCTATTGTGCGACAGAAAGTTGCATGGTTATGACACAATCGTTAGCCTATTTTTATGAAAATGGCTGCTATGGGGCCATAATGTGAGAAACAAGGTAATGGAGCCTTTTATAAATTATCGTGTTTCTTTAGAAATAAACAATGGACAAAGAGTCTTTAAATGCTTCAGATGTAAAGTTATTCGCTCTCAAAGTGACGCCAAAATGAATGGCAGTCAATAGAATGCTAGCAGAAGGTGATGGCTTGTTAGCCTATGAACCTCACCATAGGAGGTACACTTTTCGGATGCTTGCTTACCCCCTTGGGATGAACATCCCCAGCACTTAAGCATCTGGTGCTCCAGCTGTAGGACAATCATTGTCATTACTTCAGAACAAGGAATTACATTTGAAATGTAAAGGGTGAAAGCATGCTTTACTATCTTAAGTAAGTAATGGGTCGTATCATGACATTTCAATAGTAGTTAAATGTGTTAAATGTTTTTGTGGATCAGCTGGTCAAACTCACATCAGTATTTCTATGCAACGCTACTTTTTAGTCCAGATTAAAAGTGCCCATGTTCTAAAACACAGTACTGTAGTAGTACAAAGTACATCTGCAACAAAACCCAGTTTTTCTTTGTTATACAGCAGAAAAAGATGCATATGTTTGGGTGAGCAGTTGTTTGCACTTTAAAGCAAAGGAGAGGTTACATGTTGAGCAGCTGGATTCCTTGAAGAAAAATGGCCCCCCAACAGAAATGTGAAGTTGTCTTTATTCCTTAGATACTGAATAGTTTGGAGTGTTAATCAGTTGTCTAAACAAGTAGCAAACCAAATATCTACTCCCACTGTTTCTCAGCAAGTATCAGTAAACCTGAGACTGAAATTGAGGGTTTTAGGGACTGCAGGCAGTGTCAAAAACATCACAACCCCAATTTTACCACAGCAGGACATTATGGGAGTAGAGTGACCTGCCACAGAGTGAATGAGTCATTCATTTTTCAAGGCTGTCAAGTGACCAGGAGTATATATCACCCTGATTGGCACAACTATAGACCATTTGTTCCGTTTCATGAAAACCTCCATCAAAATAAATGGCCATCTCTGTCATGCAGACTCTTCATGTAAATATTGACACATTCTCCACATTGCTTATTTCCTGTTGTATGAATGGTTCACATGTTCAGCTCGTATTTGATCCTTCCCCCAAACATCCTCTGGTTTCTGTTTATCCAGAAACAAAAAAGGGGTGACCGAAAATAGATTGTTGGGAACAGATAGGTGTATGAAAAATAAATAAAGATCAGTTGGTAACTCTTGACAGTGTGGTGCAGCATAAATAATTTTACAAGTGAAGGGCAGGGGGCTGTACCGTTTTAAAGTGTCTCCATCATTGTTCAACTGGAGCACATCAATCTTAAAAATTCTGGTAAATGAATTTAAAATAAATTCCCAAAGACGCAATCTCAGAAAAACTGAAGTCTAAGACAGGGAAAGTGTCAGGGTGAAAGCATGAGAATGGAGGTGATCCAGTTTCCATTTCGAGCTACTAAAGAGCAATTTAATATTCCCAGTAATATCAGCAGCTTTTAACGTAAGGTCAGAGTCTTGCTGGGTTTCCTGTGTACCGGCTTCCATGCCCAGATAAATAAACCTCAGGCCGGTGGCTGCCGGTGCGATCCACATTAGTCCGCTGCTGCCTTTGGCCCAACACCAAGCTGCAGGAGCTCCACCGCACAGACCCACTGACATAGAGCAGCTGTGCGGGTTGCATTGTGCAAACTGCTGGCTTGGAGACATCCTCCTATCAGACAGGCATTCAGTTTGTTTATTAGTTGATACAGTGTAATGTGGTTTAGGATTGATAAAAACATATGGTAGATCCTAATTATGTGTGAGTGTTCATACTTTGAAAGATTTTGGCACCTTATATTACATTTACCCCGTGCCAATGTAAATACTCTGGGAGGCACGGGGTATCTAAAACCAGATGCGCAACAGCCAACAGGGCACTGATTAACAAGCTATTAACCCTCTGAGCCAACAAAAGGCCCTCCAGAGGATTCAAACCAAGTCTCTAGGGTAGCGCAGTACAAAACAAGTATCACCAGCTATTACACACAACTACATGACAGTCAAGACATATGCATAGAGTTAGCAAGTGGTAATTGTTTGTCATTACAGAAATAACATGACATGGATTTATTTATAGGTAGAGTATTAATTGCTTTTGGCAAGTGTAACGTTAACTAACTGTAATACTCAAACTTCAACAGCCTGTTAATGTTGTAAAACTACTACAACTATTGATTCATATGCAGGTATTTTACGATACGATCTGACAGTAATTCAACCTTTAATGCTTTAATAATTCATTTTGCAATCCATAATAATTCATTTTGATGAGACATTTTAATGTTAACTACCCCCAGGACATCTGTTACTACTAACATATTGAGTCTCAGTAAATGCCCACTCACAAGACCCACTTTTAATAATAGGATCTGGACACAGATCCAAAAGGCAGTCGACACAGCATGAAGGAATGTCTGACCAAATTACACCATCAAAGTATAATTATCTGTAATCAATCAAGATATTGTACAAAAAAGTAATAGTATGAAACATAACCTCCACCCAGATTTGTTGGCAAAGGTACAGTAAATACCTGGGACTGCCAATTACATGTAATCGATTTAATCAATGGTAATGGAAAATTACTAGACTGGGTAAACCCAGCCCGATCTGTCGCCGATTTGATTTCGCCCTGCAGCTCAGGCTGGAAACCTGTATGTTTTTCTATCCTGCTTCCGTTACAAATTTGCGGGAACCAATCACAAACTGGCTTATCCACCTGGTGCGCTATTGGCGGGTTTAACACGATGACGATAGAGAAGCGACCACGCAGCTTTCTGCTTACATTCAACAAGCCAGCCACCGAAGAGCAGCAACCCGTTGATGCCGCGGTCACGGCTACATCAAACAGATCGTTGGTCTGATTGGTTGAAGGACTATCCAATTGCGTACAGAGTCATTTGAACTATGCCAGTTGATCACGCATCTTGTGCAGAGAAAATACAGAGCAGACTCCCCAGACTAATGTTTAATCTTAAAAGATTGAGCTTGGTCTGGTGATAGCCAGACTAGGAATTTACCAATTTTATACGAAAAGTGTCCATGCAACAGGAAACTTCACGCAAGGTTGGGTCAAGTGTTTACCAGACTAATCAACATTTTTTACATAAATTAATGTGTAATGTAAACAGGGTTGCGAAAACCAAATTAAATAATTATCATCCAACTCCAATGAATTATGAGCCGTTTTAGTCAGTGGTTGTGTGCAAATTTTTCATCAGTCTCAGCGCTCTCATTAACCACATACTTAGCAGCAGCAGTAAACAGTCTTCTTTAGTAAAGAGACTGTCCCCCCCAAGACAAACAACAGCATCAATTGTTTCAGCAAATGCCCCAAAACTACATTGATTTACGTTCAAGCAGCAAAGACCTCAAGCGGTCGTAAGAATTATTAGTCTTGTCCGTTCATAGCAAAGAAGGAAGTTGGGTGACATTACTATTGAGCCACAAAGTCTGCATTAACCCATTTAGGCCTAAAACGCCTGCTAAAAAAGGCCTTTTTATGCCTAAGTACTTTTCTGTAAACCCCCTCCCAAAACCTAAGGGTTTCCAGAAATATTTGTAAAAAGCCTACTTAAATCTTAATTTCTCAGGCTCTATAGCAGATAAAAACATGAAATAAAAAGCATTTGAGAGCTTACTTCTTTGGCTTTCAACTTGGCTGACTTTCTTGGCCATAATCTTCAACTGCATTTAAAAAAAATCTACTCTACTCAAAAATGACGCAGATGCGTGTTCAGGTCTTAAAGGTAAACACACACAGATGTGTGATCAGGTTTGAATGGGTTAAGGGAAGAGGTCCAGGTGGTTGTAGGTGTCGAAAAAAACTTCGGACTCGACCAAGTTGTTTTTGTGCCTAAACACTACCAAACCTTAGCCACAGCATTATCACATCATAAAACAGATTCATTTTTCAACAGTAATTTGTAACAATAGAGGCATCAGATCAGAAAAGACTTAATGTGTCGTTCTGGAGGGCAGTTGCAAACAAGGTATTTGAGTGTTTAGACTGCCAGCTCATATTGGCATATCCAGATTGTATCCAGGTTTATTTTAGAAAGCCTGGACAGCAAAAAACCCACATTAAATGTGATTTTTGCAAGTCTGATGCACTCCTCAGTCCCGACTATGGTCCTGACAATCTGGCCGCTCAAATTGGACACTCAAGGATGACGTCAAGTCCAGAGTGGCAGAAGTGCTGAGAAAAATCAATGCTGCTACTAGCTGAAGAGGACAACATTAAGGAGAACAACACCTCCGTCGCTCATGAAATAAGGCAGTGGCAAAATATATAAAGCTTCATGCTGGTGAAACAGCTAAGCATGGGTGATTCTGAATACAACAACGGTTATAAGTGGATGATGATGCAAACACAGCCTCCTGAATTTCCTTTGGGAAATGGCCATGACATAATTGCTAGCATGCACTTTGAGATTTACCCATGAAGAAAATAATGGACTTGGCATCTATGTCATTTATGATCAGGACAACTCATGCAGTATTATTGTTTACTTAATCCATTCAGAATTTGGCACACTGTGATTCTGCTTTAATGGAACATACATTTTGTATTTTGAAGGGCCTCCAGTTAGATCATTTATATGAGTATGTCAGTAATTAATTAGCATTGTCATTTTCAATGCACTCTTCATGACAGTGAATATCTAATAAAAAGGAGGAAATTCTAAGTTTACATAAGAAATAAACTTGAGTTGACATATCCTGCTGGAATAGTGTTTATGAGGACATGTGCCTTATGAGGACATGTGCCTTATGAGGACAAATCTGAAAAGAAGAAGAAAAGAGTATCTTCATGTCAATCTGTAGTTTTCTGAGGCAAATGGCACCCGCTGTTTAGATGGGTCATCTACGTCTATGAGATGCCCTGACTCAAAGTTACCCGGATTTTATTCAATTCAATTTTATTTATAGTGTCAAATCATGACAGGAGATATTTTAGGACAGTTGGTCTAGACCTCATTCTATAATTTACAAAGACTCAACAATTCCCATGCACGGATGAGATCATTGGTCCAAAAGTCCCAGGATTCCACAAACGGCAGAATAAAATGCAGCCTCCTTCTTACGTGCCTGCCAAAACATATCCCACCACAGCCAGCATTGAGTATTTCTCCGCAGACTCCAGCTACAAGGTCAGTGTCTCCCTCACTGTGGCATCAGTCCAAAACTTGTTTACAACAAATTCCAAAATGAAACCAAATATTTACAATAGCGATTTCCTCTCCTGCATTTCCTAGTTTTGTGTTAGTTACCAAATGTCTAAATCTAAGATTCATTTCTTTTTTTTCCCAAAAAATTCCGGGCTTGTAGACCTGAGTATTAACCTTGGGGTGACGCAGCATCCCAGAAAATTTGTAAATAATTTCAGCTTCATTGTTGAGAAAAACTGTTCAACATGCACAGTATTGTATGGAAACGTTTGCCAACACAGTATGTTAACAATGTGGTAACACTCTACACTATGCTGAGCTCCAAACTTAACTATAAAGAGATCTCTACTGTAGCACTGCATCTGTTGCTTAAAGGTCTACACAGTATATTTGAAGGACGCAGTGGGTTTTATTAGTTTTGAAAAACATAAATCATATTCATTTGGTGACTTTTATTCACTCTCTGTCTCTCTCTCTCTTTCCTCCTGTTGAGATATGTTACTGGTATAGTGATTTCACGAGTAATTGACCACAGTTCTGGCTGAGCACCAACAACTCTCCAGTCACTGGAAACTTGACTGTAAAAAGATAGCATCAACTTTCATTTGAGAGATCATGCCTGCTTCCAATGAAACACGCAGCACCTCTGTAGACCTGAGGGGCACAACATTTCCTTCAGCAAAGCCTCTGAGCTCTGCCCTTCCCGTCTCTTACCATGATACTGGGTCAAGATGTCAGGTTATGATGTCATTGACACAGGCAGCCATTCATTCAATCAAGATATTCAGATAGTACTGTTGTACTAAAAAACATAAAAAAAACCTTTAAAAGCAGCAGTCTCAAAGTTTCCAGTTGCTGTTGGAACAAGTCAAAGTATATTGTAACTAACAATTACAGAACCATTATTATACTGCAAAGCTACATGAAGAAAGACAGAAGGTCTGATTCATACATCAGCACAACTCAAGCATGTAAGGATACATACAACACACACACACATCCACACACACACTAACATACATACATAAACACCTTTCACTCACCTAACTGCTGGCTGCAGATCCAGAGCAGGAGGAAGCAGTAGTACTCCATATGTTTGCCGGTGCAAGCGTGCATGCATGTGTGTGTGTGTGTGTGTGTTTGTGTTTTTTTGTGTGTGTGTGTGTGTGTGTGTGTGTGTGTGTGTGTGTGTGTGTGTGTGTGTGTGTGTGTGTGTGTGTGTGTGTGTGTGTGTGTGTGTGTGAGTGATGGCTGCTGTGAGAGTGTATTTGGTGGGCTGAGCAAAAGAGAACCAGTGGCGGGCACAGTTAAAGATCTCACTCTGATTGACTCCAAGTCTAAGTTAAAGCGCTGCCTATATCTTGGGAAAGTAGGAGGGGACTGTAGAAGGAGAAGAAGGAGGAGGTCCATTCTGACATAGCAGGCAGGAATACTCAGCCTCTCACACATTCATTCAACTTACTTTGACTGGGTGAATACTCTCAAATGGATCATTAAAGTGGTGGAATGTAATAATGTACATTTATTCAAGAACTGTACTGCACTAAAACTTTGACATACTTGTACTTCACATGCTACATTGCGTCTACATTTCAGAGGGTAAATAGTTTACTTTTTACTCCACTACGTTAATCTGACACTTGGTTACTTTTTATAAAAACAATATGCTTACTACAACAAAAAAATGCTCTTACAAGTATTCGTTAGTGATAAACACAGAATAATATGATATTTTATAATATGGTGATGGCGCAGTGGATATGACACATGCCTTTGGTGTGGAAGATCTGGGCGATACATCAACCAATGTGTCCCTGAGCAAGACACTTAACCCTAGTTGCTTCAGAGGCGTGCGACCTCTGACATATATAGCAATTGTAACTAATACTGTGAAAGAAGGCATTCTGTATGTTTAGTACTTTTACTTTTGATACTTTTAGTACGTTGCTGATAATATTTGTTTTTTTTTTTACTTAAAAGGGAAATTTCACCGCTGGAAAGCTGAATATATCTTTAAATTGGGTCACTTATGTAGTAGAAATGTGAAAAGAAAATTGAAATTGGTGCCTTCTAGGCCGAGATAAGCCAGAAAATGTGTTTTTGGCTCATATGGATGAAAGACACCAAATCCCAGAATGCACTTGCCTTGCTGCTGTATGAGGCCACTTCCAAGCCACGCCTACCCTTTACAGACAGACAGTGAGAAGATCAACTCAACAAGTGTGTTTTATTGTCATTTTAACCATACACACGAAAAAACGTTTCACCGTGGCTCAAGTGGTGTTATACATTTAAAACATATACTTTTTTGCCACAGCTGATACATTATCCGGACTTCTTTCAGCGGATTGATTGATAGCTCCAGAGTGAACAGAACTGTGTCCATGGCAACGCTCTGCTATGCATGGCAACGGTGTGTTATCCTTAACAGCGGTCTGTTGTCAAGAAATAACAGACCGCATTCTACATTAGAATTCAACCAAGCCATGTAATAAAAGAAGGCTAACACATAGCTACTAGCATTAGCTCTTGGTGGGCTGTGGTATAAACATCGAGTATAAACACAGCCGTACATTTGCGTGGGATGTAGCTAGAATTGTCGTCATTTTACAGTCACAGACTCCACCAGCAGTTAGCAGTTAGTTGGATACAAATCACCCCAACAGGCAGTCCGGAGTAACACAGCCCACCTCCACTAGTAGTCTTACCCGGTGACAGCAGGCTGGTTTGTCCACAGCAATAATTTCCACAACAACAAAAACACAGCAGTCTCTGAACTCGCGTTGGGAGTTTCGTTGAAGTTGGATGTAGTCCAGTTTGTTTAATGAGCGGACACTTGCAAGCACGATTGGTGAACAGATGGCTGGCTAGCGTTAGCTTTCCACCGGCACACTCGTTCAACGCTCCCCACTGATGAGGTCACTTTACCGGCCACAGGAATCGAGCACCACCGCTGGTCTCCGTGCAGGCAAAGCTTGAGTAGTGTGTTGAGTGTTGCATCCGTAATAAAGTGTCCTGCATATTCTCCGATGTGTTCCAATGTATCCCGGTGGTACACGTGTGTGGTAGTTTGAATGCACATAATTGTTGTTCTAAAATTTCCAAGACTGTATGGCTGCAGCCTGGAGCGTCCTATATCATGCCGTCCCGTCTACTTTTCAAAATAAAAGCTTGCGTCCCAAAATTTCCGTCGGGATGAACAGTTTCTGCTCCTGCTGAGAAGCTAAGCGAGGATTCAAGATAGCTGACACTCGTTTTTTCCTCGGCAATCTCCGGAAAAAGCCGACTTTTGGGCTATGCGGAAGTGGCTCCTAATACACAATGAATACAGGCTGTAGTCTTTTGCCTCTGGGCAAAAAAGCCTCAGATGACGCAAAAATCGTCATTTTTTTCCAGACCCTCAATACAGAGATCTCCCCTCTCAGGGGGACATGAGGGAGGGAAGCATGGTCATTCAAAAATACTACCAGGTTTCTACTGATACAAAGCTTAATGCTAATCGGTGAAGTTACCCTTTAAGTATCATTTTGAATTCACGACTTCAGGAAGAAAAATATCTAAGTACTCTTTCCACCACTGGATATTTATGATGACATACATTTAAAGGAATTGGGTTTTGAGCTGTTAAGGTGTGAATTAATTAAAAGTGTTAAACTTTTCACGATTCAAATAAAAATTTGTCAATCAGAGCCAATATGTACATTATAGTTATAAGTACATGTACAAGTCACTTAACAGAAAAGTGTGATATTTACTTCACAGCTTGGAAGACAGCAGTGTTTCTTGATAGAGAATGAAATTAAATTATGAACCAAAAAACATTTCCAAAGATATTTCAAGTGAATCTGAAGGAACATCAATATTTTTTGTGATTACAGACCATCAGACTCAAGAAAGTTAGAAATCACCCTGCCACGTCTGATTGGTGCGGCGCATTTGCACGGAATAAGCGAAGTCTGGCAGCATGTCAAGGCTCTGTCAAAACATTAATTTATAACTGCCACCACCCCAAATCAAGATACTGATTCGCACGGGACTAATATTATCATATGACCTCTGTGTTTTGCAAAGTATGGTAGGTAATTTGCAGTAGAATTTTTACTTGACATTACGGACATGGCAGATTCACACAGGATTAAAGGTCCTATGACATGTTACTTTTTGGATGCTTTTATAGGCCTTAATGGTCCCCTAATACTGTATCTGAAGTCTCTTTTATATAAGCCTTAGTGGTACCCTAATAATGTATCTGAAGTCTCTTTCCCAAAATTCAGCCTTAGTGCAGAATTACAGCTACTACGAGCCAGTCCCACAATGAGCTTTCCTTAGTATGTGCCATTTCTGTGTCTGCTGCTTTAAATGCTATTGAAGAGGAGGGGGGGGCAAGGTGGCGGGGGGGGGTGTGGCTTTGACCAATTGCCATGCTTCGCTCGTTTGCAAGCCATGATGTCTCGCTCTTTCTCATGGGCGGGCCAAATTCTCTGGGCGGGCAAAGCAGAGAAAGGGGAGGTAACCTTTCCCCTTATGACATCATAAAGGGAAGATTCCTCATTGGCCCATCTGAGCTTTCATTCGTCTTGCCTCGCCGAAATACTTCCGCCAAACCACTAACGTTATTCAAACAACACTGAAGCAAGCTGTCTGCGGAGCTACGCCCACTTTTCTACAACAACCTAATGTTACCTGTGGTCAAGGTAGTGTTTAGACAGCAATCTTACAACCATTTTTTTTTTTTAAAAGGAAGCATGTTAAAGTTGTTAGTATGTGTATTTATTTAATTAAGTTTATTCTACTACTTTGTATTTTGCACAATAAAAAAAATGCTTAGATTCTGTAACTGTTTCATGCATTCTCCTTCATATAACATTATTGTATAATGTTGTGGAGCCAAGCAAACCCATTAGTAAACAAAACTTTTAGTAAACATGATGACATTGAAAGGTTTCTTTTTATATTCTGACAGTACACAATACTGACAGTAAAATAAGCCATTATGAACCTATATAAAGAGCCAGTCAATCTAAAGAAAGAAAATACCGTGAAACCACCAGAATCGTAAAAAATACCGTGATACAAATTTTTGGTCATACCGCCCAGGACTACACTGGGGGACCATAGGCAGGCTAGGGGAATTAATGTTAATGTTTTAAAAAAAATAATTAATGTTAAAAAAAAAACTCAAAGTGAAATTTTCATGCCATGGGACCTTTAAGATCACATAGTCCTCTGTGAATAGTGCTATATTCATTAATGTTTTCTTTCGTTCTGTCAGACTGTGTAATTACCGTAAGGTGCTATATGAATAAAATACACATAAAACTGCTAAAAAGCAATCTTTTTTTATATTACCAATGGGTCAAATGACTATGTGTAATGTGAAAGGTGTTGCTCAACTCTGGAGTTTCCTTTTACGGAATGCAACTTTCATGTTTTGATACACCTTCACCTCTCTCGGTAGCGTCATTGTCAGCTGCAGCAGGCATGTTATCATCATGTTATCTCATACCCTAATATGCTATGGAAGGACAAAGTTAGCGACTAGATAGATAATGGAGCATTTAGCAGGTAAAGGGTCCAATAATTTCCCTCTAAAATTAGCAAAGACCAAAACTCTTTGTTATATAAACTTAATAGCTGCTAATATGTTAAGTGTTGTGTTCACCGCTTGTTCTACTTGGTATTGGATAAAGTGAACTAGGAAGAAGCTGCGTCTTAGATTTTAAAATGACAGAATGAAAGGATACTACAGGTTTAGGTTGATAGCAAAATATAGTGTAGGAGCCCAGAGGTGATGCTTACAGGAAGTAGTGAATAAAGGTGATAGATAAGAATAAGTAGCCTTTAACAAATAGGTGTAGTGTACATCTTTCCTTGAGTACCACACATAAAGTATCCTGGGCAGAGAGATGGTCAAACAGCCCATATGAGACTCTGAAGTGCCTCTCTAATACAGGTAATCCATGTCACACATCCGGATCTGATATCTGAGCAGCTGTCTATCTGAAAATCTTTCAAACTGATAAATATACATCTTCAGACACTTGCTCTTGGTGTGCAATCAGCCCTTCTTTTTTCAACACAGAGCAGCAACCTCAGATCACATAAATCAAGGCAGTGTTTGTGCTAAACAACTTAGGATAACCAAGCCTTCAGAAACAAAAAGAATTAAGACTTGCTTTCATCATGGGTGCTTAAAAGCTCATTTTTTTTTTCCCCCCTACTTTACCACTTCTCCTCAGCCGACTGCAGGCCCACTTGTTTCTTTCAAGTCAGAAAATAAAGCCTTGTGCCTGTAAATGTGCACATAGCACTGCAGATGTAAATTCCAATGGGCAGGGTTCTTGAAATGAGTAACTGCACTAGGTGTGTGAAAGTAAGTGATACTCCAAGCCTGGATATATTACAAATGTCTGCATTTGATGTTAGGACTTTTCATCTGTCTAAAAAACATCAACATGACATTATGGTGTGCTTCCTGCTGACATTATATTGTTTTAAGGCAAAAGAAAGTCTACAGGGTTTTCCAGGTTACATCCCGAGCATATAGTGATTTCTTCAGGCAGGCTAACAAGACAATGCAACAAAGAAACGTTTTAAAAGGCAGTATTCCTGCCCATCAAACTCTATTGAAATAAACTGTTCCCAAATTGGAGGGGAAAATGAGAAGTTATAGGGGTTTGGCAGTCATTATAAAAGTTCTTCATGAACATGAAAAGTTTCATAACAAGGATTGTTTCATCCAGTATTGTGGGTACAAACTCATAGCTCAAGAATCTCCCACTGTCAGCTTGTAAGACAAACGATAGATCAGAAGGGACCCTACAATTAAGATCTGGTGCTCTGAATGAATGAAGGCAGTGTGCCAGTGCAGTTAAGGAGTTGGGCTCTACATGTTGTCAGTGTTTCAAGACCAGAGGGGGGTGGTGGGCAATTCTCCCCAATGCTTTTCTGCTAACCTAAATTGCCATGCAGATGATATTTAGCTCGGTCGGTAAATTGGGACTGGGGGTAGGGGGACTGGAGGTGATCTAAACAGGGAGTAAAAAATTGGGTTTTGAAATTCTTTTTCCCTCTTCCAGCCCATATAAGCTGTACAGACTCCCACTGTCAAGTGTGGCCTGAAATCAATACTGCACAGGAGCTGCATTTACCTCACCTTCTCAAGGTCCTCGCCAACACCATACCACAACTGCAAGCAATTACTTTAATCACCCCAGGATTATCTGTTTGTGTGCAATATATATGGACTGTCTCCTCAGGCTAGAACGGGAGCTTTAGCTAGACACATGACAAGTCCTCTGGGATCAGACGTAAAGAATCAAGTAGCCAACCCCCATGATAGTTCAGGCTGGGTGCGTGCCTCATATTAAGACCCAGCATATCACCCATCATAATGTTGTCACATTTGAGACCCTCCCCAAGGCTGGTCTTTGGAGTTTTTATTCAACTTCTTCTGCATTGCTTCTTTCTGAAGCATTATTACTTAAGCATTCTTCAGTGAAACAGAAGCTGTTTACATTTTTCAAGCTGCTCTTTAAAGATGCATTGCTTGATTTGTGACCACTAGGGGGGGGGGAGGTAAAACACAATTCTCCCCAATGCTTTAATGCTAACTAAAACTGTCATGTACGCTGTTACATTACTGTCAGTGGGAGGGGGAGACTGGAGTCTCAAAAAAAAAATTCATTTTGACATCTAAGTTTGCATTAATAGCTCAACAATTCCAACGATACAAGTGCAATAAAATTGCAAAACAAAACAAAACAAAAGCAACTTCAGTCCAAAAATATGGATAAGTAAGTGTTCTCTGCACAGATACAAATATAAATGTATATGAACACCCTTAGAGCTAAAGACAGTACTTTCCCTGACGCTAAACCTGCCAATAATAAATGCTATACAGTAGACCTTTGTTTTTAAAGCCAGGCGGGCACAAATACTTTTCAGTTTTGTTGTAAACGAATAAAACTATATCTCTCTCACTTCTCCGCTCCTCTCTCAGATATCTCGGTCTCAAAGGATGGAATTCTCCAAAAGTACATGGGATCTAAAGCACCAAAACAATGCAATGAAGTGTTCACCCTTTGACTCAAAAAGATGACCCAACGGGGGTTTGAAGTCTCCGCCATCGACTGACACTGGAAGGTCCATATACCCATAGTCCCATATCCTGTTGTCAGAAGTCATCTCCAGTTCTCTGTTACTGCCTACGATATTTCTCAGAAATTGTTCTTCAAACATTCAACTGTACATGCTGAAGCTTATGGCCCGTGGAGAGGTTATTTTCCACAAATCACAGCCAAGTAAGGCAGGAGCAGGATGAAACAATGAATGGTTTTTAAAGCAATAGAGCACCCACACAAAGTCCTCCAAGGAGCTTTTTGAAACATGTTGCTGTTTCAGCAGTTTGTTTTTGGCCCTGTATCATCTTCTGTGAGGACGGCAGGGAGAGACTACTGCACAGTTCCAACAAGTAGCCCTGCTTAAAGCATTAACCTCGAGAAAGTGTTGGGAGATCATCTGCGGGAAGCTCTCTGTCAACCATTATGTGTTGTAGAATACATGAACCAAAGAAGACTTCCATCTATTATCCAAAATGTAAAAATGGTTTGACAGGTTAAAATCATAGGTTATGTGTATTATTTTTATTTTTTTTGCCTTTATTGGCTAGGACAGCTTAAGACAGGAAAATGGGAGAGAGAGGGGATGACATGCAGCAAAGGGCCGCATGTTGGAATCAAACCTGGGCCGCAGCGGCAAGGACTGAGCTCCAGCACATGGGTCGCACGCTCAACCAGGTGAGCTACCAGGGCGCCCACATTTCTGTATTCTGATGTAAAAAGTATTTTTCACTAATTTCAATATGTAATATATTTCATGTATATTTCAGATCTGTTATTTAAGCAAACCTGCCAACATTTTCTATTACAAGTCCTGCTTTTAAAATGTTCCTTAAATAAGGGCTCTTAAATCATAAGCACAAACATGTTTTTACAGCAATAAATCTCTAACAATACAATCGTTTTTGCAATGTTTTTTTTTTTTATGCTAACCAGACTACACTTTTCAGATAAATGTGGTGAAGTAAAAATAATAATGTTCCTCTTACAATCATTTTCCTCTTTGGAATGTTAAAATAAAAAAAGGAAAAATACAAAGTTGCACAAATAAGTCAAATGTATACTTAAATGATGTAATAAAGTCAATCTACCTTGTTCATTTATACTAAATCAAATGTTAAAGCTGTAATCTCGAAGATTTTAATTTAAATCAATGTCTGTTAAGTCACCATCTGTTGCTGAAGGAGCTAACAAAAAGATGATTGAGCTGATAAAAAAGTATTGCAATATTTATATATGTGCAGTATTACAAACTGGGTGTCTGGCATGACATCGCCAGGAAAAAATGCTTTTCTGTTTTCCTCCTTTTAAATGTATACACACAAAAAATGGAGCAAACTATTCTGAAAACTTGAAGCTCATGTATCAACAAGACTCCAGACCATAGAAATAGAATGAGATTATTCTAGTTCAAGTCAAGCCAACTTTATTGTCAATTCTGCAATATGTGCCAGACAGCAATTGAAAATATGTTTCTCTCTGACCTACGGTGCAATAAGAAATTGTACAAGTATAATATAAAAAAGATAAGAAATATATACAAATAAGATTAGTGAAAGAAAGATAAATTAAATATACAATTAAAAAGATAAGTAATATGTACAATACAGTAATACATTCTAAATAGTGCAAAGGTAATGCAAAATCAAAAACAGTACAGAAAACTAAAACTAAAGATGGTAAAATGTGCAATATTTCACTATCCAGACTGCTAAACTCTCAGCACAATTCCACTGTTTTCACACAAATACAAATTCTAAATCAACCAGGACTGAAATATTAAGGATTGCCACTTTAAATTAACATATTAAATAAATAAAAACATACAGTGTCATATTGTATCCTTGATTATATTTATTATGGTTAAAGATTTAAACCCAGGTCTTTTGTTTCACCAAATGTATTAAATCATCTTTCAGGAATGAGAGGAGACGGTCAACCACTGTTGAAGCAATGCGAGTGGATTTGGATGAGGAGAACTTGAGTGACAGAATGAAGGCCGGGAGGAATTCAGTGGTTTTTAGGCTGCCATGCAGAAATCCTGTTAGTTAACAGAAGGTAGGCTGTGTGTTTTAAATTATTTTTGGGGGTTACAGTGTATCTTGAAGCCTTTCTTGCTGTTACTGTATGAGTATGCATGTGGTTTAGGAAGATTCCTCTGTTGTAGGAAAGTTATGTGTATACTCCACCTATAAGCATGATTCTACTTTGATGAGTAAATAAACATAGCAAGGATCTCTTTCTGTATGTGTGTGCTAAACTTCAGTTGTTCTTTATTTGGACTGTGTAGGTTTCCTAAAGATGGCATTTAGAATAAATACTCTATCATACATGTAAACTCAACCTTAGATCTATGGTTTTAAGCTTCAAAAGACTGTCCACCCACAGCTAAGTTGAAGAGGAAATACATACCACATATCTTTATGTGCAAGTCGTCTTTGGGAACTGCAAATCGGAAATGCAGAGTTGGCTGAAAAATAGGCAACCAACTCTCATAACTCATTTTCTTTACCTAATTATTCCTTTTATGGTCATGGAAAGCTGAAGCAGAAAGTTACCGCAAACAAGCCAAACAGTCCTGGCACAGATAGGCAGGCACAATTCATGGCTTTGGACAATGTCTCCAAGCAATCACAACTACGCATTTGGGTAATTATTAGGCCTATCTCATAAAATGTGCCTTTGTAGTGTTCTTTATAGAATTTGGCAAATGACTTACCCCAAGTAATTTGCCTTCAGTTAGAGAATTTTTTAACCTGCATTTAGTGGCCAATAGTAGACCTACATCTTAAAAGGTACTTTTTAAATATCATTTCTAACATGTTCTCATACCCAAACGGCAGACAACGTTGTTTGCCAATAACTCCCAAAATGACATATATGACTGTTCTATTTAACATGTTAAATGGTGATACGGTGGCAGTTTAGAACACGCAATGTTCTATTTAACGTTATGAAACGGTTACAGTTATGAACACATGGTTAACGTTGTGAAACTAAACTACTTGGTTAGGTTTAGGCAACAAAAATACTTGGATTACGTTTTGAAAAAGATCATGGTTTTGGGATAAATTAGTAAGTTTGACACGGACGTTAGTGGACATACGGAGACTTTTGCACTCTTTATACTACGTCACCTGACTTCCTCCTTTTCTGCCGCAATAATTACTAGAACCACTAGAGGTCCGCCTAATGTGAGGAAGGTCAGCCTATTAGTATATCAATTTTAGCCATATATGCCACAACAGCTTCATATGGTTGTGCCTGTAGTTTGTCAGCTTGCTGAACCTTTAACTTTCCTTCTGTCCATATTCACCCAACTACACAGTCCTCTTCAGGAACTTAATGTAATGAGTCTGGACTTGTTGGATATAACTTTATTTTTCTTCTTAATTTGACATTAAAAGTCCATTTGTGTCCAAAACACAAACGTCACCACAGTACTTATCCTGGTGACACTACAGCTGAAGAACATCTACAGGACTCCGTTATAAGCCACTTAATAGTTTGTCAGGGGACGTATATTCATCAGTCGTAGAAGGCCTTTACTCAGCGTTTCTGAGATTTGGCATGCTAGTACTGTACTTGGGTCATCTCCTGCTACTGGATCCACATTGGAGGTCCAAATCAATTTAGGAGTTTGAAAGGGGAACAATCATCACAGGAACTATGAAAAAAATGTTTTTTAGCCAATAGTCAACTCAACAGCTCTTTTTTGTTTGTTACCATGTGTCCACTCCATGAATTTCCCAACAGACACAATCTCATTACTAGTTTGATGCTTATGGAACATCTCAATATATTGAATATTAAAAATTAACATATAAAGAGCCACATACAGAGAATGAGAGAAGTAAATGTTTCTGTCTGAGCTCGAGTGAGTCATTCTAACTTTTCCAGATCTCTGGCAGGGCATTGTGCAGGTTGAGTTGTGCCAGTAGCAATAGTGGGAAATAGACTAATGTGGAAACTAAACCCACACGCCACAAGATGGACGACAATGGAACGCCACAAAGCTCACACATTCAGATTCGGGGCAAAACCACGTCTCTCGACACCCAGCTTAAACACAAAGCCTTGCTGCACATATGGAAATTACTTCTATGGACGTAGTAATATGCTATTTGTCAGAAAGGATTTTTCCCATTCTGCTTTCTAATAATTAATACAACAGTGCAGACAGTGAGACAGTAATAGACAAATAATACACAATCAGCTCTTACTCCTCATTTCCACCAACTGCGGAACGGCTGCGGATCAGCTCCGCTGCGTGTCGGCTCCGTGCTCCGCTGTCAGTCAATACCCACCAGGTCCGGATTTGATGCGTAACGGCTGCGGCCATGATTGACAGCTGAAGTCACGAGGACCCACGAGATCTAGAGTAGAACCACAAAACCAACAACAGTTTGTTTCCATCCAAAGGAGTAGAGGGGAAACAACTCTGTGCTGTGTTTTCAAGGTGTAGTGCAGGGAAATATGATCCTCTGTGAGCACGGTGTATTTTATTTAGAAAATTAACCGGATGTTTTATTTTATTTCTGTGCTTGACTTCCTGTCTCGCACAATCTGAATTGTGCTGAATTGCTGCGGAGCTCTCCGGCGTCAGGCAAAAATAGAAGCTCTGCGTATCGCCGGAGCTGAGATGGAGTCGGAACGCAGCCGTTACGCAGTCAGTGAAAATACACACATTGACTTTAATGGAAACCTATTGACTCCGCTGTCGTTCCGGAGCGGATCCGCAGACGTTCCGCAGTTGGTGAAAATTGGGGGTTATACAAACCACATTCTTGTAGTTGTGTTACTTTCCACGACAAAAAAAATCCAAAAAATGAATTACGTTCACTCACCACATTCCTATATCCAATCATGTAACTCACAACTCAAAAGTCCACATACTGTACAGAGACTTAGGTCATAACGTCCTGTGGTCTCACATAAACTTCTGCCTCTGTCATGTCTTCATCATGGGAGAACACACACTCCTGTTTCATTGCGTTTGCATTTACATTCATTGTGAGACAGATGGAAAAACTGTACTGGGCTTTTTTTCTCCTCTTGGAACGCAATGGAAAACCAAACTGTCTACAATTTTCTGCTTGTAATTATTAGGTTTCACGAAGCTTATACGCAATTGTCTGTTGCAGGTTGACCACTCAAGCACCAAGTTAAGTCCCTCTCACAGACTTTTTAAATCCAATCCTTATGACAACACATCAATGGTTAATGCAACACATCTTGTGGTGTTTCCAAAGGGAAAGTCTATGTGTGATGGTATTTTATGTTGTTTTACACCCTGGCAGCTACTGTTCCAACGAGTTTAAACAGTCGGTTTATTTTCGTACCAGGCTTGGCAGTTTGTTTGCTCAGGAGAAGACAGATTCAGTTTCTCTATGTTTGTATTTTTCAAAGAACTATTTCATTTGGCAAGTAGAAGGTGTCTGCCCTATATGGGTTCTAATCCAGTGATAGTTTGTGCTGTACATTTTGTTTAAAGGGCAACTATTACATAGCATTTTCAGGATTATACTTGCATTTTGTGTTTGTACTAGAACATGTTCACATGCTTTATTTTCTCATACTGCCCATGGCTGCTGCACCTGTATTCACCCTCTGTTTGAGACACTCTGTAGCCTGTCTCTTTAATCTCTCCTCCCGAAAAAGCCTGCTCTAATTGGCCATTGCGCTTCCTGGATTTTTTTATTTTTTTTTTTTTTTATTTTATTACAGAGACAGTGCATATTAATAAACATTTCTGTTAATATGCCAGAGTTAGCCAGAAGGCTATTTTTCATCTGCAGTCTCTAGACATTCTATTAGTGTCAGGTAATTGAGCTAACTAAAGTAGCTACATAGCTAACAGCAGTAAACAATGTCATCTTGGCTGCCAATACTACTACGATTCTCCAGAGCCTCCGCTCTGTGTTTCACTAGTTGAAGCTGGAGCTATTGCAACGGCATAGCAGGACTTTGTACCATGAAAAATCACCAATAAAGGCTTCTAAACCAAATATTACACAACTGGACACTATTAACTATGTCACGTTAGCATGTAGCTAGTTAGCAGCAGGGCATGATATTAACACCCGCCCATCCGCCAAATGCGGGTGAATTTTGCAATTGGCGGGTAACACTGTCAATCTACCTGCCACTTTGGCAGGTAGCCAATGAGAATTGAGTGATTCAGATGCGTAACTATCGGTAAGCAGGGTACGCGGTTGCTTACGGGCCTGGTCCAATCAGGGGCCCGCATCGATTGACAGCCAGGGGCTCCCAATCACGCAGCCACTGACCAAGTGGGAGGGAGAATGGGTCAAATTAATTTCCTTGTTTATGTTATGAAGGGGACTGCAGATGGAAACTAGCATTAGCTAACTCTGGTACAAAACATCTTTTTGTAAGATTAATGTATTTTGTACATTGTCCCTGACAAATAAACTAATTAAATAAATAAAAGACGAGACGTGTATGTGACTCGAACATCTCACATTTACCAACAAAACGTACAGCGAAAGACCGTGCAAAACATTTCAGACCGTCCTGCCAACATGTATACATTGTAACATCAGTCTCTGAAAGTTGCTGCTGTTTCATCTTGTCAGCTGTCTGCAGCGGACGGGCCTGTTGCTTAGTTTCCCCCGCGACTGGCGCGCACACACACACACACACACACACACGCACACGCACACGCACACGCACACGGTGGATGCAGGAAAAAACGCATTTCAGACCTACAGGATGACCTAAATTGAGGACAGCTACTTTATTGTAAGTGCAATGATAAGTCCAATATGAAACCGTATGAATGTGAGTCCCAGCCCAGGATAGGAAATTAACTAACAATGTAAAGGTCAACAAGCCACTGACAGATATGGTCAATTCAATGAATTATTATTTTGTGTCTTAAATCCACCAGCCATTTTCATATTATACCAACATCATCATCCTGAGCCTTTTTGGTAAGGTTCCTAGAAAATGTCAGCCCAGAGTAATTAATTAACAGTACTAATTATTATTCGCCCCAAAACAAGTTTCCTTTTTATTAATTTTTTTATGTTTAAGAACTATACAAAAAAGTTGCAACTTTTTTGCAACAACTCATGTGTTATGGTGCGCATTTCACCAGTGTTTTTTTGTTGTTGTGGTGCACGTAGGCTACTCCTGATTTTGTCAGTCCTCCCATCTCTTATATGCAGTGGCTTAACGAGCCAACACTGGACCCCTATGCAGTATTATCAAGGCGGGCCCCCCTACTACAGCACTGCCTACTACGCAATGTCCATGAGTAGGCTACCATGAATAGGACAGGATCATAGAGACACAGCAAGTCCTGTTTTTCACCTTCTATGAGTTTACCCTCCAGACGTTATTTACAAGCAGTATTTACTTGTTTTTCAACCCTTGCAGGAGCAAACACTGATTTTTATGTAATCTGCAAACACCACACAGAATTTGAAACAATGGATGCACACATTGCTTTGTGCCTGTAACTGGCTGGTAAAAAGTCACTCTTGCTGGTAAAAAGTCACTTTGGCAGATAAAGGCTTCTGAACCAAACACTACCCTATCGGACATGTTTCAGCAGTAACATGACCTGAAATTGGGGAGATTTTGACAACATTGGCAGCCAAGATGACATTGTTTATTGCCGTTAGCCATGTAGCTACTTTAGTTAGTTCAATTAGCTGACACTAATAGAATATAGCAGTTTGGAAGGGACAGGAGTAAATGTTGGGTGCGATATTCTGGGCACAAAAATCAAGTAATGTGCAATTATGTAGGTCTGTTGCCAGAGGCCTCTCACCACCAGGGGCCTTGCCCTTAGGTCAGCCAAGGTCCCCATAGTCAGATAACCCTGTACACTGGGGGAAAATATTAAATGTAAATATAAAATGTGTGAATGGGGGAAGCAATGGCCTAAGGCTACATTCATACTACTGCATTTTCATTTTAAGACAGCATTTTGAAACAAAAAACTAGAGGTCGACCGATAGTGGATTTTACCGATACCAATAGTTAGGTTGGGCCGTATTTGCCGATAACCGATTAATCGACCGATAGTATTTAGAATTGATACTGGATAAAACAGTTGACATAATACATAATTTTTTTTTTAAAAGTCCAGATGCTTTTGCCAATAATCAAAATAATAATGTCATATTTATTGATATTACACCCACAGCAATGCTACACAAGCATGTGTGTTGTCTAAAACAGTTCTCCTACATATTTGGAGTCATCCAGTGCAAAAATAAACATAATGAGTATTATAATTCATATAAAAAAGAACAAACTATTTACATTTCTTCAAAAAAGGCCCAAATGTATGCCAAATCTCAAAACAGTGACGCCATTCTTCTCTGTAGAACGGTTTAGAACTAGCCTGACTTGGTCATACTCAGATTCTAGTCAGAATGTGAGTCTGAAACCGCTCCATAGAGAGCCGAAGTCACGCCCTTCTACTTTGAACGAGGGTCAATGGAGAGATAATAATTATTTTTTGATCAAGATTGAGCCATGGATTACAAATATGATGTTCGTCAATTTAAAACATTATTTTTCAACCGAAGAAAGTCTCCGTTTATTGTTAAACTGTTGAAGTATAAGACTGTGAAAATACGTAATTAGAAAGACTACAAACTTCATGGATGACGTCTCTCTGAAGCTACGATGTCTCTGTGTATCGTACCGGGGATGTAATGTTACACAAATGAGCGGATGATCTCGCTTGTTCTTTTGCTTCTGTGCTGAAAACACTTGACTGGATAAAACACAGCAGTTAAGATTACGTTACATGTGTTGTGGAACAGAGCTAAGCTAGCTAGCTAGCGAGCAAACCAAGCATCAAGCTAGGTGACGTAGATTGTGTGAAACGGGAGATGTAGTCCACTGAGCGGTTTCACACAAAACTAAGTGGTCATATGACAAACCTACGGGTAACTGAGACTTTCTTCGGTTGAAAAATTATCTTTTAAATTGACGAACATTATATTTGTAATCCATGGCTCAATTCAAACGGGATCAAAAAATAATTTGCCTCTACCCGTTCACTACTGTTCATATTTTTTCTGACTTAAGGTCCCATGAGGTCCACCGGAGGGGGTGCGGGACTTCGGCTCTCTATAGGGCTGTGATTATGGGGCATGTCGGTACACGATCCGTTCTGCCTGCACGATCTGTTCTGCACATGCGCGATCCGTTCTGCACATGCGCGAAATGTTCGCGCATGCGCTGTTGTACGAGGATTTACGACGCTGCACGATCTGTTCCATGCTTCCGGTCGACAGCCAAGCTAACATTAGTTACGCTTCTGGTCGACAGCCAAGCTAACATTAGTTTAGCTAACAGCTAATTCGGCTAACCGCTAGCTGAGACAGCATGTAATAACTTTAAAAGACCCTCAAAATAAAACGTAAATATAAATGTTAACATATATAACAGCTGTTACGTCAGTTCTACTTTACTTGTGCTCATTTAAAATACAATCACTCAATACTTGTCTTTATTGTTATTACTGTAAAGTCTTAATTTAGCTGTAGTCTGCTTCTCCCATTAAGTTTGACTTAACGTCATTTCAGACTGAATCTAGCTGTCAGCTAGCGGTTAGCCGAATTAGCTGTTAGCTAAACTAACGTTAGCTTCCCGGTAGAGGCTAGCCATAGGCTAGCGTGGAACAGATCGTGCAGGTCGTAAACAGTAATATCTTGCGCATGTGCAGAACGGATCGTGCAGGCAGAACGGATCGTGTACCGACAGGGCGTGTTCCAACCGAACCAGGAAAAAAAATGCATCTGCATTCATTGGATAGACCTACAACCAATCAGAGCAACGGAACTCAATACTGTGTATCGTCGCCATAGCAACCACTCTTTGCACAATGCATTCGTTCTAACTTCCGACTTTTAGACTTTTTTGAAGCTGGATATATCATTTGTTTCTTGTAAATATAAATGTGGATAACGTTAATGATAGTGACATGCTCGCTACAGTCGCATTTCTAGAGATGAATTGGCGAAAACACGTTTTATTTCAATGAGTCACGGCTTTGTTCTAGCGCTGCTGGGCGCTCCCTCTCTTCAGTCTCTCTCTATGTCTCTCCACCATATAACGCTACCGTGCTTTCGAGGCAGTTGTTGATGCTCCTCCGCTGAGGATTTTAAAATGAATGCACTGTCGATTCTACACATCTCAATTCTCCAGCAGCAACCACTAGACGGATCGCGGATGATTTGGGTCGGACTTGCGTTCATTTTTGTCAGTGTTTAACCGCTTGAGGTTAGGTAGCCTACTACTAATGTTTAGCGTCATCTCATCCTCGAAAGCAAACATACTGTTGTGCTGTTCTTTCTCTACTAATGCAGCATCTATTCAACAAATTAATAACTTTATAATGATATGACAAAATGTACTGCATACTTACCTTTTTGCTGTCAATGCTTTAAACGCGCATCTGATGTCGCACAGCATGTGCTCTCAGTGCAGCGCGCATTAACACGTGTCGAAAATAAACAACACGAGGCATCAGTGATATTTTGCCTCTAGAGGCTGCTATTGTAATGCATGATGCCAGCAGACCCTTCTCAGCTCTCGTGTACTGTGTAATGAATGACAGCGTGTGCTTCTAAGCCGCTCCAGCAACGGACGCAACCAGGAAAAACTATCGCCATGGATTTTTGCCGATAACGATAGTTCCACCAATCAACTATCGGTGCCGATTAATCGGCAAAACCGATGAATCGGTCGACCTCTACAAAAAACGTTTAGGCTCCGTATCAGAAATGATCTCCGCCCATATTAACACGCCTGACAACGCATATCACATGACCATTAACATACACTGTGCATGCATGTGCCGGTGTAAACAGGAAGCAGATTTTCTAACGTTACTTTGAGGTTGAAAATCATGGATGTAAAAGTTGAAAATACAGAAAATACAACAATGGTGAAAATTATGACCAGGGATTTATTTGCTTGGACTGATGATGAGATGGAACTGTTACTGAAAGGTATATAAGCCTACCTAAGCAATAACACTGACTGATGTGCGTCATCTTTTCCAACGGGCTTTGTTTCTGCCTGTCCAGACTACAATGCAACCCCAGAGTTTTCAAACTAAAACGGAGTCAGCACTAGGCGTGCACGATTCAGAAAATGTCACAATTCTATATCAATTTTTAGGCTCAAGATTCGAATCAAAATTGATTTTGGATTCAAAAATGATTCTCGATTCAAAATACGATTCACAGTGTGTAAATGTAGTTACTTTTCCCATGTGATTGTAGTAGACATACAATTTAAAAGAAACGACAAATTAAATGTAGTTTGATATTACATTATATGTCTTCATACAAACATAAAACCTTTTGCAACTAAAAACTGCCAAGTGCCAAGCTTTGGCCAGCTTTCAAATACATTTAATTCAAGTATAAAATAAAACTGTTAAATAAAAAGAGCTTTTTGTTCAGAGTTTAGAGTGGGAGTTTAGAGCATTGAAAGAGAGTGCGTTGGTTGACTGGCATGTTAGGTACTTTAGGTTGTTGTTTGTCCACGTCTTTAAATGTTAATCTCTGGGTGATGGCTTACCATGTGAGGTCTCAAGTTTGTGGTGTTTCCAAAATACTTAACTTTCGCTTTGCAAAGCCTGCATATAGCACGATTCCTATCAATTCCGTCTTCCCCTTGAGGTTATAAAACCCGAAATGTGCTCAAACTCTTGCCTTCATTGAGGATGGAGCAGGTTGAATAATTATTTCTGTGAGGTTTGCCATTGTTTGCGCTGACTAAACCACTTCTGCTGCACTTCTTTTGATTATGACAAGAGTGCCCAGGCGTCAGTGTGAATTTGACGCAGTGCCATCTATGGGAATGGCGAGCTAAACTCATTTCAGGACAATAGTATATACGCCATTACAAAACGAAAACAAAAAATATATGAATCAATTTCTGGAATTCTATGAATTGATTTTGAATCGGTTTGAGCTTGAATCGCGATACGAATGTGAATTGATTTTTTTGCACACCCCTAGTCAGCAGTGTTTCCAAATGTCTCTGTTTTGGGGGTTCGGAAATGCCGAAGTTGTGTGGACACGAGGCGTATACATAGCAAAAAATATTTGTGTGGATGTAGCCTAAAGATGTGGAGTGGCCTTGTGACCAAAAGCTTGCTGGGTCCCCAGACTGGGTGGGGAAAGTCAGAGTGGTGTTTGCCACTCATTACCACCATTGAGTACAGCTTCCCAGTGTAATTACATGCACAGCAGAAAACAGGGTATGGTCTTACTTAGGGCTGCAGCTATCGATTATTTTAGTAATTGATAATTCCATTGATTAATCGGATAAGAAATACTTTTGTTTTATTGAAGAGCAATACTATACAATAGAGTGGTTTAATTTTCGGAAAAAAAACATTTTAAAAGATTTTCAAAATTGCATACAATAACATCTCTCAAAAAACTAAACCTATTTAGTGCCATATTACATTGTTTTTAAAGAAAACATTTTCTGAAATGCAATAACAACATCAAACTAAGGCATACATTAAACATACATAAACATTACCTTAAGTTGTGCAACTTAACTTTCAGAACTACAAGTTTCAACCTTAGACTGATCCGTTATATAGGCCTATATGTACAGTATATATAAGTTATACTAAACCTATTTTCATTTATTTATTTGATTACAATGCTACATAGCTCTGTTACACTTATGCCAGTAGATCGTTGATCAGCTGTTTTATTTCCGTTATTCAAAAAACACTCCAGCGGAGTGGGGATGGGCAATTGGAGAATGCACAGACGGTTAACCCGATCTTACTCCGGTTAAGGTACATGCAGGAATACCCCGATTACTGAAGGAGGTCTCTAGGTCTGTTAACCAGGATATGAGAACTCCAATTTTAACCGGGGTAAGGTGTTTACATGGAGTTTGAGAAATCGGGGTATTGCATTAAACTGAACATAATTGTTTCTTTAAACTGCATGTAAACACACTGAGAGGCTAACACATCAGACTGTGGTTGTACTGGGAAGCTTGTGTGAGGTAAAAAAAACAAAAAAAAGTGTTTCATTGGAATATATGATAACGGGACATAAGTCAGAAAAGTTATTGGTGTCTCTGGTCGCCAAGTGCAGGACAGAAAACCTATTTAACAAAGTATCAACTATTAAAACAGTACATGTGCGCAAAGCCCTGACTGAACAACTGCAAGCCCTGTTCAGAGGACCTGAGGGGCCTAGCAGAGGTATACGGCATAAGTAGTTCACTAATATACTCTGGTACCTGTGAAAAGCCCAGTGAAAGCCTTATAGATACTTATAGATGAAGAGGATGATCTTCTACTTAATTCTAAATTTAATCGGAAGCCAGTGATGAGACACCAGAACCAGGGGGAATTGAGAACCATATGAGGTAGTCTTGCTGCTGAGTTTTGGACTTACTGCAACCGATTAACAGTGTATTGGCTTAGGCAGGAATAAAGAGCATTACAATAGTCTAAGGAGGACACAAGGCATGGATAACCATTTCCAACCGCTTGAAAAACAACAATGGATGTATTTTTGCAATGTTCCTCAGGTGAAATGGCAGGACTGAATAACTGCCTTGGCTTGTTTGTTAAATTTCAGCTGGTGGCAAAATATTTTCTAGTAGTAGCTTCTATCTTTGCAAAATTTGTATGCAAACATTTCAAAGTCAATTTCTTCTATCCCAATACTGTAGCTGGGGAACTGAAGCCGTTGTGAGGAGTACCTGGACTCATACAGACTCACACACACACACACACACATCACAGCCTTGCCAATTATAGCATCCACACTACATTAAAGATATATTGAACATCACATACTGTTCACAAAGTCTGAAAAATGAGCCATGGAAAAAAATGCACAGCTACCTTTACCAAAAACCACCAAGATATATTGCTGCCAAACAGCTGGCGTCCAGGAATGAGATGTTTAGCTGGAAATACCAACTCAGACTTTTACACTTTTTCAACGACCCCTACTGCTCTGTGATTTACAGGAAGATGATGGCATGATTCCAGGAGCGGGGTCCAGAGCTGCACAGGGTCCCTGCATGCTGAGCGTCTTTCCTCTGCCAAGCACAGGTAAATATGCCCCCTGTAGATGTTGACAGCTGGAACCCCCTGTTCAATTACATAGTTTATGAGCACTGAGTCCATTTTGTAGCTGAAGACTTCTGGTTACAAACATGTCTTCAGTTTCATAAAGTGCTCCTTCTGCTTTTATATCACCCGTAACGTGCCGTCTTGAGAACATCGCTTTTCTCATCAGTTACAGTTCATCCGCCTCTATGCCTGTCTGATCCATAGACTGTTAATATTAATGGACAACACATCCGGTTCGGTGAAGTGCTGCAAATGCCTTAAACCTGCATTCTATCTGAATTCCAGAAGAGGGCGACACGTGCGGTTGCAAAAAGGGGTTGGTTTCTGTAGAAGTCTATGAGAAAGTGACCCACTTCTCACTTGATTTATTACCTCAGTAAACATTTTCATAATGAGTTTATGGTCTCAATCGCTAGTTTTAAGTCTTCTGCAATACATAGGCTAATGATGTTAATTTTTTGAATTATGGTCTCGTTGATTTTAAAATTGGCGATAAAGCAGGGGGTGTAAAATGCAAATGCAAAATGAGTCTGCTTCAAACCCTTAATACATCAGGAACACACAGACTTAGACAATTAAATTGTTGTTTTTGGTCTTCAACCCAGAAATAAATGATGGCCTTTCACCTAATTAGTGTGGTTGTATTGTCTCTCAGAGCTTCAAATACTTGTCCCAAACACCAGCTGTTTCCACACAGATGTGCATGCGCATATGAGCTATTAACTGCGACATGATGAAGCATTACAGAGGGACTGCTACATAACTCATAAGGCAAAAGCAGATGAACTGTTTTGATCACAATGTGTTTTGATCCGTTTTTATGAAACTGACTCATGGTTATTGGAGAACTCCCCCGAACTGCTGTGCATTCATTTCTCAATCTAGAGCAAGCCCGGCACCTTTCAACTATTTGAAATGCTCGTTTTAGTCATCAACTCACAGAATCTAAATTTTTAAGAAAATACTATCCTGCTATTATAAAATGAGAATGAATACCTGACAAAATGTACATCATAAAAAATACAGTATTCGAGGAGTACACCGCCTGGAGCAACTTTTTGATTGTTTAATATCTTTGTGATATCCTGGAGTCATTCCTCAAGTTTTTTATATTATCTCTGTCATGCAGAAATTGCATTTAAATTGCTTTATGTCATAATGAATCAAGGCAGATGCCCCGATTGAACAACACTGTGTCACTTGTTCCATTTGGAAGAATTATGCCACTGGTTTCAGGCGGCTGCCGGAGGCCCTAATCAGACCTTGCATGCGTTCCAAGTTTGATTACCAGCTAAATCAAAACACAATCAGGAGGAAAGTTGGAATGCAATCAATCCCTTGCAGATTATAGGATTCAACCCATTTGTCAGATATAAACCATTCAACAGACCAGAAAACAGAAGGAGTCAGACAGCACACTGACATTTACTAAATTATAACAAATCCTGATTCCTGAAACCACCCAGAAGTAGTTCTTATACTGTCAGAAATAAGCAGGCAATGCATTTTCTTTGGACATTTTTGAGCGTTCGTGCAACTGACCCAACTTTCTGACCCTCAAGTGTGCAGGCAAACATGATTTTGGCAGTGCACTGGAAGGGATGCAGACTTCTACAGAAGGTTCAAGAGCATTCCACTGCTTTTCTGATAAGCTGTGGCCTGTTAGTGCTAAGTCTGGGAGTGAAAACTTCAGGCTGGCCAACAAGCTGTGTAAGCAATGAGGGGAGCTGCACAAATTGAAGAAAGAGCGTTGGACTTAGCGCTGGGCTAGGAGCTAGCCTGTCTGTCCTTGTTGCTTTTGAGATAGGAACAGAAGGAAGACTACACAACCACATCCACACACTTCATCTCGACATCAGCTCAGAGGACAGAAGCAACTTGCTCAGATGACCTCAGTGGAACGTGTTTCTTAAATGTTGTGTGTTTGTACTGATGGAGGATAGAAAGGATGAATGTAAATGGGACTGCAACTAACTTTAAGTTATCTTCTTCTCCTAAAAAAGATGGTGGTAATAGGGTATAAAAATGCATGATTTACATTGTCATTGACTCATAAATAGTGGGTGATTATTGATAGACCTGCCTCAGCACATGTATGGCACAGCAAAGCTATAAAATATAAAGAAACACGTCTGAAATTTGTCAGACACTTCAACTTTGCCCCAAATGGAAACCAAATGCACATAAAAGCCACTTCATATTCCTTGGTGGGGACAGAGGTGACCAAAGGAATATTTTAATGTACAGTGTCTGCCAAACTGGCTCATTCAATCAGTTCAGTGAATGATCCCCTGAAAATTCTAAGTTATGAATGCGTTTTCCCCTTGCTTACTGACTTTTACGAGAGACAAATATATAGGCTCTGGCTATTGTAAAGAGAAAATGAGTAAATTCGAGTAGGGTAGCAGTTTTTTGCTTTTCTGTTTCTTCTAATGTCATATAATGGAAGAACATTAGTATTAGACCTTAACGAAGCATGTGGGCTCAAAGTTTTCTCTTTTTACTACTGTACATATATTTGACAAGAAGTTGTGTGCTGTTTCCAGTATTTTGTCTTTATTTTAGGCCTATTTGATGGCAAAGGTCTGCTTAAGTGCAACCACATGTTAAGCCTTTGTACTGCTGTCATTGACTTAATGTGAGTATGTTGTTTTCCAGACTCTGTGTGTGGTGAATGTGTATGAGAGAGAGAGAGAGAGAGAGAGAGAGAGAGAGAGAGAGAGAGAGAGAGAGAAACAGATACAAAGTGACAAAGAGATAGAGAAATAAAGAAAGAATGCATATGTGTGTCTGGTTACTAAGTTTGGGTCTTTTTCCAAAAGCACTAAACCCTTAAATCACAGATGTATCTCCCTCCTTAAAAACATCTTAATTACATTATCTATTACCTTTATAAATCTTTAAATCAACATCAGGTTTACCAAGGTCATTTTAAAAAGCAAAGAAGAGAGGTTATGCAATGTTTTCAAAAATTATAACAGCATTAGGTTCAGAAGCATCTGTCCACGACACCGACATGAATCACAGTGTAAGGGTTTGGGAGGGATGGGGGCTTTTTTCCATCTGATGAACTCCGTAAATCTGCCCCAATGACCGGCAGGTGAAAAAATAGAGCAAATGAGAGGCTCCAGGAAGGGAAGCGTAGCTGGAGAGGAGACTGGGATGAATTAAAAACCGGTGGAAAATGACTTAAAGAGAAGGCGATCCGTTGAGTGAATAAACTGTGGAACTGTCCACGCATTGTTGAGCTATGCATCACCTACACAAAGAGGCACACACTGATGAGGACTCTGCGGTGTGCGCTTCTACCAAATATACAAGACTGATTGATTAGAACCTCAATCACTGCTACTTGCTGTTCTTTTTCTGTCGACCTCTATCAGCTGCTTTTCTTCCCTATATCCATTTAAATGGTCCTACTCGCCCTCCTCCCCTCTTTTTCTCCTGCTTCTTCTTCACTTTGCTCCAGATAGAGGAAGTGTGGTTTGTGTGCAGAATGTGGCTGGCTGGAACACAGTGCTGTGCACTAGGGAAGCCGAAATTTGAGTCCCTGTGCATTAAATGTTCCACTAGAGCAACAATTTCTGTGAGGGGAAATCATGCGGTGGGCCACTGTTAAAGGGTGGGGGGGGGGGGGAGATCATGACTCAAAATAAGAACTTGGCCATTCTGGTGGTTGTATTGGTTTTAGTGCCTGCCATATACTGTAGATCTGTATTAAATCCGAACACATACCTTTGTCACATGATGGTCATCTTTCTCCTCCACCATTCTTATCTCTCTCTCTCCCTCTGCTGTCAGCTTGCCACCAATGCAGAAAAATAAAAAAGAAACTGAAATTAGTTACAGAGCAAAAGAGTAATGCATGTGCAGCTTGTGTGTGTGTGTGTGTGTGTGTGTGTGTGTGTGTGTGTGTGTGTGTGTTTCAGGACACAAAATATTTTGTCATGTTTAATTATAAATCGTTGCCAGGCTCAATGTTTTAATATGCCATGTGGGCTTGTTGTGGAAGTTGTGTGCTATGGATTTGTTGCAATGCTTGTTGCAATTACTAGTTTATCGCCAGATTGACAGATTTGTAGTCCGAGTTGACCTTTTATTTGTCACTAAATGATGGTACAGTTAAGTTTCTGAGATGCTGCAAGCGATGTTTGAACCCTGTATGTCAGCGTCACCTCAAGCATGAAATTGGTTTTACATTGCAGTTTTTAAGTTGCCTATGCAAGCAACATTTAGTCTGCAAGATTAGTCATCCCATTGACTGTTACTAAAATGTGGTTTCTAAATGGTGAGTCAGCTAAGGGGCCAACGCATAGGGGATCCCTATGGGAGCTTTCTGATTTTTCTAATGGTTTGCACATCTTTTCTATGAGGGTTTCTATGAGAGGTAGTCAGCTTGAGTGTGTGGCACAGTGGTTGGTTACATCAGATTCATCTGTTTTGTCTTTTGTAACAGTCATCTGCTAGAGATTGATTAAATACTGATTGACAGAATAACGCTGCCCAATACTTACAACAGACGATTAAGCCGAGGGATTACTAAAACAACCAATATATTTGAGAATGTGAGGCCTGGTGGCAGAGGTTCAGGTTTCTAGAAAATTAACTGCACATCTTATTGCTGCCAAATGTTTCCTGAAGTGTTGCAATGACAAGGTTGATCAGCTATGGAGAGCTCACATGCTGCATCATTGTGGGTGATAAATTAAAAGAATTATTTCTTAAGCATTTAAAGAGCATGACAGATCAGTTTAACAAATTTGCAGATGCATAACCAATGGTACAATATAGATTAATTAGTGCAATTTCTTTGTGCGTTTTTTCTACTTGTGTACAGCTACACATTGAGAGGGAGTGGATATAAAGTGGCTTCCATCTGCTGTAAAGAACATAAAATATGAAAATGCAGTGAGTGATGAAGTGAAGCAAATGTCTTCATATTACACAACATTCATGTTTAGCACTTATCAAAGTCCTTGTTGAAAATGTCTGCAAACCAATAAATCATCATGTAAACAAAGGGTGCAATGTTTTGACATCCATTATACACGGACAATTACAGGCATTCAGGTGTAGCCTTTTAACCCTTGTTTGTTTGGGAAGGTTTGACTAACCAGCCTGAGAGGTGAGTGATAAACTACTATAAATCTGTAAACATGGATTGGCCAGATGACAAGCCAATAGTTCACTTAATTTACCTAATGCCTTGAGGTTTGGTGGGCCTGTTCATCTTTGAAAGCCAATTCAGAAAAAAAGGTTCTGGTGAGTTTGGTAGCTAGCCTAACTTTTGAACATTTACCTTCAAAAGCTAGACGCAGTAGCCTACAATTGGCCTATATGTCATTCTTCCAGATTCATTGGGAAATCAATTTGCTTGAACAAAAAATAACTGATTTTCTGTAACCTAATTTATAAAATTCGTTGTAAAATATTTGGATTTTATAATGATTGAGACATCTGTCTCTGGTAGTTTATGTAGTACCAGTACCAGGCCTAAAAGCTTACAAGGTCACTTTTTAGCTAACCATCTATTAACTTGTTAGCTAGCTAGCTTAATAAGTTAAAAAGCCAGGTAATGAAATGTTAGGAGGAAAAAGGAAAAACATTATGATACTTCTCTACTTGGCCCTGCTTCTCTAGTAATTCATGTTTTTACGTTTCAGACGTTTGCTTTGATGGCGTTAACGAAGTCACAGAGTTAAGCAAAGATAGCCTAAACAGTACTTGGAAAAACCCAAGCAGGTCTTTTGACAACATTTACCTCCATTTTAAAGATATTTCCAGATTGTTTGAAGACTCTTCTATCCAGCTGGAAACAAACAAAATACAATTGCCCAATGTAATTATTTCCAGGTTTAAACCCGTTTCCCAAGTCATTATACATAAAGTCATCACCGCAGATATATCACCTGGGAATAACGTCACCTTGTCGCCATCTTTCTTTGAAATCTTTGGTCGCAACAAGGAAAGCCCAAAAGCCCAAAGCCGAGCTCCGATAGTAACGTTGGCCAAGGCAGCGCTGTAACAATCCCTCCAGGATTTAAACATGGTAGGCTACTATCAGATATAATTGCTACAGCACCTTATAACACCAGGTATTATAAAATAAACATCAATTTCAAAAAGATATTTCCCCTTTCTTACTGGGATACATGCTCTAAGTGTAGAACACCGGTATTTGTGGAAGGGAGAGATGATTTTTCTTAGTTTTATCTGTTTATTATCGTAATTTAGTCCATTAACTCCTTGTGATTCGGACTGTCGCGCACAATAACATTGGTGTTTTAAAGGAAGTGTTTCAGGTGTCCCACTGAATCCAAGTAACAAACAGTAGGATGTGTGATTTTACAGACACAGCACAGTCAAGGATATGCCTTTCTGAAAAATAAATATACTTAGAAATTGATTAGGTGTGTGTGTGTGTGTTCCATAGAGAGTTTTGTTTTATCTCATGTAGAAAATCCACAACTAGAGACGTTTGAAGCCCTTTACATGTATTGTTAAAAATACGTCTTCAAAAAGTCTTCAGAAAATAATAATTTTAAAATACACTGACAACATCCGCTATGCCGAACTACTTGAAGGTAATAATACGACTCCACCACACGATGGCAGCAAACTGTTAAATATAGTGGCTTCCCCCAGGTTACAAGGCTGTCAGAGTCCCAATATAACAAGGAAACAGAATTCCTAATACAAAACAGACTTGCCATAATTCACTGAAACAGAAAGGAATCATGGATTTAAAGCAACAGCCAAGCCAGAAAGTGATCACTCTTGTTTATTGTTCCATTTATCAAAATGATTATTGTTGACATGCATGCTGACTTTCTCTATGGATATTCAACCTATATTTTCTTTAAAGGAGCATGTAGATGACTGGTGGAACATAGACAGGATGGCTCTTCCTGGTTTGCAGGTCCCTGTATTTGCCACTTCCACCCAGTGGATGATGTCGGTTCCTCCCACATCTTTTTCATGATGTAGATTGGAAAGATTACATACTTCCAACCCACTGAAGAATTAAACTTCAAATATTCAGTGCAATGGCACAACATACTTATGTTTGCTTCATTTAAATGTTCTGAAATGCCAAACTACTTGAGGCTAGAAGGGTATATGGAATAAGTGAGTCTGGGATTGTCCATGCACCTATTGCAACACAAAAAAAATGTTCATCCTTCATAGTACATGTATGTTTCTTATAATGACGCACAACCTGCCACATTACTTTATAAGCTTTAGCAAGTATAATACAAGCCCAATGTGTACAACTGTGTCTTATCATAGCCCAACTTTAGTGATAGTATTGTAATCCAGATATTTTCTCATATAGATTTTAAAGAGCCTCTATCCCCACCCAAAATAAGCACACAGACACAGGAAATGCTATTGTTTTAGACAGGAAATGCTGAGAGTGGGGCCTCAGATTACACTCAGAAAGACTGAGATTGCGGAGCGAAGTGACCACTGAATGACAATATGGGTGAGTGTGATAAAACCACAGTAGAAAACCATAATGATCAACCTGCAATGGATAATTTCTATCATGTCATTCAGTATGGATCCCTTCTGTCTTAGTGACCTTTACTCCAGCATGTGCAGACATTTACAGTACACACACACACACACACAATTTTGTACATGTAGATGCACAACCACTAGAGAAAAGTCTCACACAGCGATGGGAAGTTAAGCCATGGTAACTGAGTTGGAATCTTTGCTTGTCTCTAGCATCCCTCTATTTACACAATTAGTATGACAGAGATGTGTTACTTTCTGAGTGCAGGTGGGTGCCTTTGTGCTTCCATACTTGTGTCCTTTCCCCTGGCAGGATTAATAAAGTATATCTTCCCTGAAAAGAAAACATAAGAAAGTAGGCTACTCCAAAATGAAGATAACATACTCATTCGGTAAAGATAAAATAAATAAAAGGTAAAGAGTCAGGACATAAGAATATTTTGTGATAGATATAGATATATATCTATCACAAAAAGGCAAATGCATGCCAAATCAAATCAAACTGATGTCCATTGCAATTAATTGTGTTGCACTCAGACAAAACACTTGTAAAACAAAAGCTTTAAAACGCTTAAATACGCTTTAATTCCAATTTCATTGATTTAAACAGCAGAATGTGGTAAAATAATATCACAATTTGATGGAGATAAAACCATAGTCAAAGAGTTTCCTCATAAATACAGCAGTGTTCTTTTGTGTGTCCATGTGTTTGTGCCTAGGTCTCTATAATGTTTTCACATGTAGAAATAACTATAGGTTCAGTGTAGTTTGGACTTAACTTGGTGCAAAAATCTAAAATGTCCTTTTCCCCTTCCATCAATGCCTTTTGTCACTTACACGCACAGACACGCACACACATATTTATACACACCGATGACGTGCAGCTAGCTCCATGCCTAAGTAGCAGACTGCGACACAGCGTCCAACTCCCTCCCTCCCTCCCTTTCTCTCTCTGTTTCTGCAGTCCTCTTCTCTCCTGTCCCAGGAAGCACTGCTTCCGCCTCCTCCTGCAGCCCTGCCTGACTGCTCATCAATAAGCTGTATTAGCCCATCACTAATCATATTGCGAGAGACAGAGAGTGAGAAAGTACGGTAGCCAGACTTTCTGTGGAGTGCATCATCAGTGTATGTGTGTGTGTGTGTGTTTGTTTGCGTGTGTGCAATTGGGGGGGGGGGGGTGTATCATCCTAGCGGGGCGCTTTTCCCTGTTGTAGTAACCAACCGCACGCCGGCTGCCAGCCATTACTTCACTGCAGCAGCAATCTGCCCTTTCGTATTTAGTGAGCCAGACACACTAACCTGTCTGTCCCCTCCTCTTTTCTCTCTCCCTCTCTCTGCATATTCAGCAGAGCTGCCCTCCTCTCCTCCTCATCACTCTGCCACTCCTGCGGCGTTGCTCTCTGCTTGAAGGGGACACTGGCCTGCTCCTCACCCACTGATTCTGCATGACTGTCACAAAGGTAAGACCGTGCTGGATGGGCAGCAACTTTAAGGATGTGACCAGTGATTTAATATTGGGGTTAGATTGGACTGTGAAGGTTATTTAAGGTTTTAATCTCATGTGTGTGCGTGCATGTTTTTGTCTGTGGAGGAGGTGAGTTTTTGAGTTGGGTAGTGCAAGGTTGTCAGGATGCTGCTGCCCTGAGGATGTGTGCTAACGTGTGTTCCCATTAGAAATGCAGTCTGGTTACGATAAGACCAAAATCAACAACATTACATTCTCTAATCTGCAGCGGACAGTATTGCAGGCTGAAGCAAGTTATTCTTTTTATATGTGTAGGAGCTATATAAACTTTATTTAGATCCGTTATCATACTGTATGTGCAAGATTGTAAGACGTAGTGTTGGGTGATCATTTTGCGACAGGTTTGGTTGTTTAAGGTGTTTTGTTAATTTTTTATTAATAACAATATGAGAACTGGGAAGCAGGTTTGGGGTTTTGTTCACTATCAGCTGCAGAGAGTAAAGCATATCTCCTAAAGCATGATGGTGGCTTTGACAAATAGTGATTTATCATACTAATTAACATTAAAAGATTACCATTATGATATGCAAATTCTGGCTTACAGTGGATTTCTAAGTACTCCACATGAAAACATAACTTTAAGGATTTTGACAGTGTGCTTCAGTCATATCGTGGATCTAGTGTGATTTGGATTGTATTTCCATTTGTACATCACTTTGGACAACAGCGTCAAATGAATAAATGTTAATGTAAAAACCTGTTATAACAGTCACATTATGGGGTCTCAGCCACCATTAAGGGATGAAGCCCAGGTTCCCACAAGGCAAAGCCACAAAAAGATTCTTCTGGGAGTAGATACAAGTCCATGCAGTGTCCTCTCAAGTGACAGCAACAAATATGTGTGTGTGTTTTAGCTGTCTCAGGCTGATCTTAAAGTAGGTGTGTCATCCCGCTTGCTTGACTGTTTATGTGCGTCCAAGTGTGTATTGGAGGTTGCAGTCTGTGCTTAACCCTGCAGCAGCCGTTTAAATCCTCTTAATCAATTAAGAAAGGGAAAGAGAGCGAGAAAGACAGACAGAGAGAGAGAGAGAGAGAGAGAGAGAGAGAGAGAGAGGGAAGAGGACACAGAGAGGAAATTAGCACACCTACTCCGATGTAGAGAATTAACCTGGACTGAAATAGATGAACTACTGTAGACACAGGGCAATGGCCTATTTACTAACACTTACGACCACACACCTTCAAGTTACACACAAAAGTTGTGTTAATACAGAATGGTGTAGTTTGTGTTTCCTGGCTGCTCATCTCTAACACAAAGACACAGACAGTCGCTCTCAAAGTGCAATTTTCCTGCCAGTGTGTGAGAGAGATTGTGTGGGAGGTGTGTGTGTGTGTGTGTGTGTGTGTGTGTGTGTGTGTGTGTGTGTGTGTGTGTGTGTGTGTGTGTGTGTGTGTGTGTGTGTGTGAGCTGTGTATGTGGACGTTCTCCACTACGAGAACTGAAGGAGGGAAAGGTCAGGTGCTTGTGTGTTGGCACTGAGCCAAAGCCTAAACCTGACTGTAGTCAAGGCCAAAGGCATTGAAGAGAATTTTAATGAATACACCCATCATTTTTGTCATTTTGCAGTTTGTGTTTTGATTTCCTTTCTGCAATTATGGAAATGAGATGAGGAAGAGGAAGGAATGAAAAAAGGAAAATCAAAAATGTTCTTTGACATCTCTGTAAAAAAAAAAAAAAAAAAAAAGTATGAAAGCACATTGCCCAGTGGTATCTAAAGTGGTATCTGGGTGTGTGGGAGAGAGAGAGAGAGAGAGAGAGAGAGAGAGAGAGAGAGAGAGAGAGAATCTAGGGAGCTGTTTTCATGGATATGCCTGCCAACAGCAGAGAAGTCACCTTGGGACGGATACAGAACAAGAGCTTCTGTGCTGACGGGGCTAAACAGACTTCTACCCCCTTAGCCCACAGATACAGACTGACAATATTCTGGAGAGACAGTCCCTGCACTGCCTACTTAGTATCAGATCAAGATTGCCATGGTTTCGCATGACCTATTAGCATTACAACATAGATTTACAGTAAATCTATGCTGGGGGCAAAGACATTAATGCATGTAGAATAATTGGGATAGTAATGTCATCTCTCTAAATTAGCCATAATGTAGGCCTAAATGTAGTGTTCATGTTGTGTTTGCTTATGAGGACCAGTACCTAAACAAAACAGAATTACACACATTAGTGCATTTATATGAGGAGTATTGCCACTTGGATTGTCTCCCCAGTCTCATTAGCACGTCTGCATACCTGATTTATCAAAAATTCAATTAACAGCTCAGTAGTTGTCAAATAAGTGAAGCGTGTGTGCTCTTTTTTTAGTTTTTTATTTGAAATATTCACATGTATTTTATGGAAAAATAGCAAACGTCAGGCTCGGAACCTATGCAACCAACCTATACACCCCATTCCATAGATTTTCTTTCTGTGATGCTACTACAGTGAACTGGGATTTTTTTTCTCGAGTCTAAGCATGTATTTGATGGTATGACGCATGATATATGTATTGCACATGTAGTCCATATAAAAATGTCATACCAAAATACTTTTAGTATACAGTCATATTAGGACATTAAGTGAAAAACAATGAAAATCTTATTTATGTTTATAACTAAAACATATTCTAATGACCAAGAAATGTTCACATCACTGGTGGTCCTGGAGATGTTTGTTTAGTCTGTTGTGTTTCTGACTTTACAACTACACTTACAACCAGATTCTAACATTTTCAGAATTTGTAATTCTTTAATTTTAACATGCTTCCAATGTAACTGTTCTGTTCTGATGTATTTACAATTTTTTAAAGATACTGTAGCTAGTTAATGTATGTATATGGTAAGTACATCCAGAACTGTTTTTTCAAAGTTATACTGATGTGCAAACATTGTACAGTATATGTATTTGTTACTTACTGAATGAAACAGAGAGAGACACATTACCATTCACTCCTCTGACAAAATGCTGACAGTGAAAATAGGTCATTGCATGTTTAAATCCATGGCCTTTGCTTTCAAACATGGCCTTACTGCACCTTACAGTCCTCTGTGAGACGGCACCATAAGCTCTTTAGCTTTTTAACATTTAGTCTACTGGCAATCATTTCTTTGGGCCTGGAGGGTTATCCCATATATTGCTACCAAATATCATAATACCTCATATTGAACATCATAATATGATTTGTAAAATGCCAGAGGGTAATGCATTCCTTTAACTATGTAGTTTTACTAAGTTTATGAGCAGAAGCAACTCTCTGTGTGTAACTATGCCAAATGCTGGACTTCTAACACAGCTGAAGAGTTCCTAAGAAGATGGATGATGCACTGCTCACTATAGTTTCCCAGGATCAAAATACAAAGTACTGCATAGATTATGCTTAGTGCCGAATACAGCATGCTGCTCTCAATAGTGTAGCAGAAAACTGCCAACACAGCTAGCACATCAGGGCACAGCATGGGATTATTATTACTATATCTGGAAACTGTTCATATTTGCTTTGTGATTGTGTGTATGTCTGTGTGTGCATGAGTGTGTGGATGTGGGTTGGAAGGCACAAATGTGAGTTGGCAGACACATCATGTGTAGGTGGGTGGATAACTTCCATTACTACTACCAAATCGGCACAGGGTATTAGAGATCTTGTGATATCAGCAAAAGGACAAACCTGTCTATCTGCTATCTTTTGACATGAAACTGTGTGATAGTGTGTGTCTATATCCTCAAGGCTGTTTGACCTCATCTCAAAGTAGTTCAATGAAAGCCTGCAGCTCACAGCTTCTCCCTTACATAAGATAAACGTAGTTTACAGTAAAACTACTCTGCCTTCCGTTTGTTCAATAAAAGACCACTTGTGTCCTCCAACAACACAGAGGGGGCAACAGAAGCTAGTTTTAGCATTGATCGTTGCCCTAAGTTACCTTCCTGTCAGTTTTAGTTTGGTCTCAGTCCACAGGGCTCAAGGGAGCGGCATAATGGCCACAGCGGGATTTCCCTGTGCAAGAAACTGACCTCTCCAAAAGGCTGGGGTCACTCAACCCTCCATCTGCCAAGTGACCTCCAGCCAGAGACGTTGGGATATAAAAGCACAGAAGGACTGAACTCTGTTTCATATTCAAAGCAATTTCTGAGCATCTAGCAAACTATTAAACTGTGCCATTAAGCACAACAGTAAGCTGCACAGACCATTTGGACTGTTCATTTGAATACCCCTTTTGACTAGAAAGCTGTGATTTGCATGGCAACCCCTAAAATGCTCAAGTTGTTTTTGGTTGGAAACCGCAGAAAGAGCAGTGTGCCAAGGCTGTGGAGGGGGGGTGGGGAGTAGGACAGAGGGACGCTGAGGGAGGAGAGGAGTGACCGAGATGAGGAGGGGGAGGACTGGCCTTTGGAGTCCCCCTTTTTGTTCCTTTTGACACCAGCAAAAATGCTCCCCAGCTAACACTAAAGGGAGTCCGTGTGGTGATAAATGATTGTCCGTTCCCAGAGGACGGACCCATAAACACACATACTTATGTGTGTATTACTATACTTTGGAGTACTATACTATGCTTGATTCATTTACTGGCGCATAACTCTAACCTTAACCATCTGCACTGCACCCTTAACCTCGCTCTAATCCTATTATAACTTCTCCCCTCAAACTCAAAGCCTTGCCCTCAAATAAGATATTGCAAATGCCTTTACACATTTAGGACACATCCCTGAATGAATGCATAAAAAGTTCTACTAGGTGTTGTCTCTTAATTTGAACCCTGATTTAGACGTGCTGATGTCAAAACCGGTCGTTTTTTTTTTTAATTTAGTTTATTTGGTGTCTTTTTTATCAAACCTCCACATACTCCTGCTCCTCACACGTGAGTGCCTGAAGTTAGCTCTATTGCAAATTTGAAGACTTGATGAGTGCTAAATTCTACACACTTTGTCAAAATGTCTTCATTCTGTTCGTTAATTCTAAAACTTAGCCCTTACAAAGATAAAAGCACACATGTACGTGCTTGTTTCTCTTGATCAAAAGCTTTATATTTAACCCTGCTGACGTGAATTCTGTATAATTCAAAGTAGCATTCCAGCTGTGTTACGTGTGTTTGCAATTACATATCTGCAAACACCCCAATTATGAAGGAGGCCCACTCTGCTCCGATGTCAGGCACACACATGTGGTTGGAAAGACGTCTGAAAGCCATTTTCAGAGTGTTTATGGTACAGCTTCTGCTGTTAACTGTGAGGCTGTTCAGACTCTTGTAGCATAAAATGATTTAAGATACAGTATGTTTCAAGATATGAATGCTCTGACACAGCTCAGTGACTATATGCTTTTATAGTTATTTTATTCAATCAAAACAGAAATTTGCTGTAGAGAGGCTGTGCACATTTACACACACACATTTACACACACACATTTACACACACACACACACACACACACACACACACACACACACACACAAATCCAAGCACATCCACGCGCAAACTGTCTTCAATTCTTTACTCGGGGCACTGCGCCCTCCATAACTCTTAATTGAGTCTGATTTCGACCACTGGCCATTTGTTAAGCTTAATGTTTACCCGCACACTCTCACACACACAGACACACAGACACATTAAACTGAGAGCTAAATCGCCAACCTAGCAACCTAAACCCTGCTATTCTTGTAGTAGGGAAAATATACAACAGTTTAGCAGATTAAGAATCCTAAATCCAGAATTAAGCTTTTTTTTTTCCTATAGCAAGTTGTATGTGTGTGTATGAAGAGAGGGGGCAGACACAGTGTGAGAAAAAGGAGGAAAAAAGGGAAATAGTTGTGAGAAAGCTACAGAAAAGCATTCACCACAGGAAGACATTCAGATCTCATGAGCTCATTGCCTGTCAGAAAGCTTCCTTACCCTGCTTAGAGAGAGAGAGAGAGAGAGAGAGAGAGAGTGTGTGTGTGTGTGTGTGTGTGTGTGTGTGTCTGTCTGTGTGAGACTGTCTGTAACAATTGTACTTTTCAAATCTGTGTGAAAAGCCTGTAGTGTACTTCCAAAAGAGTTGGGAAACTTCTTTCCACTGCATAAATCATTCCTCCACTGCAAATGCATTCACACAATCCAGAGTCTAGGTGACTTTCTCACCAAATTATGACTTGAATTGAGAAACAAGTGCACAGGGGAAAGCTTTGTTGTGGCTTTTGTTGGATAAAATTGTTCATTTTTTAATTCTCCTTTGGAAGGACGCTGAAATAAAAGAAGAGGGAATAATGTGAAATTATCCAGGAGAGAGTGACCATTACCAGCATCCCCTTTACCCTTCAGCTGAGATTAGGTGTGTGTGTGTGTGTGTGTGTGTGTGTGTGTGTGTGTGTGTGTGTGTGTGTGTGTGTGTGTGTGTGTGTGTGTGTGTGTGTGTGTGAGAGAGAGTGTGCGCATGTGCGCGTGCAGTCTGAACAATCAGGACATAGGATGTGCTTCCTGTTTGTGGGCCTGGGGAAAAGGCAATATGTGCATTAAGACAGATGGGTGTACATACTTGCAGATGTGCAAGTGTGTATGATTGTTTTTAAGGAATGGGTGTGTGGTAAAAATAATTTTGTACACTAAAATGCCCATAGTTTGGTATTCAAACTTAAGTGCGAGTAAGATGTAAGAAGTAATAGCTTCCAAAGACTTCCAAATTAAATTAATTCCAAAGAATTAAATAATTACCTACAGTTTTTTATTTGCATTCAAGAAAATGTATTTACCTCACCCCATTTGCAAGAAACTGGCAGTAAGACTTAAGGGTGCCCTGCCACACAAAGCCATTTTTACTTGTATTTTTTTTTTTAAATATGTTAGGTCCATATCTGTTTGTGTTATGTCGTGAATGTGAAATTGAACTGCTACCTCCTCTGTCAGCTCTAGCCACTGAAAAGAAATAAGCAGAGAAATCCGGCCAATTACAAAAGCTGGTCAGTCTGACGTGGTGATGCCTGAGCTCATTACTATTCATGAGCTCGACCAGTTGCGCTGGGTAAAGGATGCTGATAGCCAGGCTCTCATTGGCTAGCTGTTAGCCAGTCAGAGTCAAGCAGCTTAGCTCGTTGAATATTAATGAGAACTGGCACAAATTGAGTTGAGTCTTCCTGCAGGCTTTCTATAGCACGCTAGAATGGCTTGAAACAAGGTAACCAAGGCATTTTTTCCACAAAAAATTTTACAGAGTCCATGGTAGAACTTCAGACATTACCACAAAGTAATGAAATACGTGTGGCAGAGCACCTTTAATACTAGTTTAAATGAGTTGCTGAGATGTTATGCAAAGTAAGTCATTCTCTTAGATGGATACAAACCCTGTGTCCATCCTCTCCTTTAACTCTGAGCAATGCTCCTTTCTTTGATTCATCCTTTCTTTCTTTTTGGCTGATATGTAATGCATCAGTAGAGTCGACTAATGCTTTACATATCAGTGTGAAATCTCCAATTTGTTCCTGACTCTTCTCTCCTCTTGTGAATGTCCTCTTGGCCTTATTTATGTCGAGCTATATGTCTGTCTTTGTCTTTATCTGTCTTTTTTTTTTCTTTCTCTAAGTCTCTCTCTTGTTTAGAAGATCTTACAGTAAAACCCCTGTGACTATTACAACATAATTGTAGTAACACAAGAGGCTCTCTAGTCAGATCTCAGTCTCTGTCTGTGGCACATTGAAAAGGATGCTATTTATATCAGAAAACACAATGTTATACAGAAAGTTGTTTCTGTTATTTTGTCCACCCCATTTATATCAGTTAGGTTAGGCTAAATACCAGAAACAACACTAAATAAAGTGGTACTGTAGGTAATCTGGCAAACATGTCAGTTTCTTTACAACCTGTTTGAGGGTCTGACTGCTCATATTTCTTTTCTTAGCAGACTGGTGTGGGGATGTAGCCGTGTTTCCAGGTCTCAGAAATTTCTTGAGTACAAATTAATTATAACTAATAGGAATAATGCCCATTAGACCCACGTTGTATTAAAATGGAATCATCCCCAAAAACCAATCCATCCCTTTAATAGTCCCAACGCAAGGGACATGACTCAATATACAGAGCTCTTCAATGTTCAGTTTAGTAAATAGAGGCACTGAGAAAAGAATGCAGTGCAGTCTTTATTTATTTGCACTACAGTTGCACTAGTGAAGCTGCAGTGGTCAATACATGTCAACTATGCAGTGCCACTGCAGTGAGAATTAGGGTGGTCCATTTTCTCACTGAAACAGTAGCTGCCTGGTTGGGAGGCTTGATGATGTGTCATGGAATCTACTTATGTAAATGTATCCCACATCACATTCCCAGGCATGAGGCTGACAATAGCAGCTGTGTTTTCATTTCTTGCATGCTTGTGCAATGTCAACTCACATTTGAGGTATGTTCTATCATCTGTGCCGACGCTTAATGTTTGGTGATTTGTTTATTTCTCACACCTGGTATGGTGGTCAGAAGGGCTGGGACGATATGCTTTTTTCCCCAGATTCCCTTCTTTTACGATACATGGGTGCCGATTCAATTTGTATTGCGATTTTCATTTATTGCAGTTCCAGAAGTATTGCGATTTGCTAGTATTGAGTATTGCGATATATCATGAGACATTTCTAAAAATCTAATTTTCTTTCTAAAAAGAGTGCACATGACATGTCAGTCCGTCAGTCTGACATTTATTTAGTTTGTAAAGAAGTACATAACATGTATTTTCTGCATTTTATTGCTTTCTGTTAGGTTCAGCAGGGAGGAGTAGGGAATGGTGGACCCAAAATGCAGAGGCAGGCAGGAGAACGTAGAGGTGGAAGGTTTATTAGTCCATAAAAAACAAAGTGCGAACAACAAAGGGAGTCCTGAAAGCAGCAGGCAAAAAAACCAATCCAGAGTGTAGAAAACAAACAAACCAGTGACTACAGAACAAAAGAAATCCAGGGATTAAAAAACCAGACATGAGCAAACACTGGGAGACACAACAGGCACACACAAACACACAAAATGATCCAACACTGGACAAGGGGAACACAAAGACTAAATACAGAGGGTAATGAGAAAACAAGCAACAGGTGACACTAGGGCTGGGAAACAGGTGAACCACATTAGGGCAATCACAGAGGAGGGAAAAACACCGGAAGTAAATCAGACAAGACAAGATAGAAAACCAGACTGTCAAAATAAAACAGGAAACAGAACATACAGACACAAGGCAAAACAAGACAGGGACTACAGCTAGGCGAGACAAGGGAGGAAACACGGGTTACAACAGAAAACAGAACAAATACACATAAACATAACAGGAAACAAGAACAGAACCTCAAAACCAACAGAACTCAAACCCCAAAAACATGACACTTTCGCTCTTTTGTGCTAGAAATGGATAGCGGTAGCAAACAGAAAATATTTAGGTGAATCAATGAAAAAACTAAATAAATAAAAAATATTGATTCTAGGGAAAAGAATCAGTTTTAAAAATGTTAGCAATTTGTTTTTTTCACCCCTAGTAGTAATAAGTACTGTGATGTCTTGCTGGTAAAGCACAGGTTCAAACATGATACATAACGCAATTGATCATACAGACAATGAAATATCTTTGTGTGCTTTATACACTGTAGCTAGAACTGTATTCTAGTGAACATCGAGTGAAGATAAGAGAGAAATGAGTGGGGAGTGGGGCAACGATTGAGAGCACATCAACGATGGATGATACTACCACCCACACTTTCTCTCTCTCTCTCTCACACACACACACACACACATGCACACACAGACATCCACATTGGAGTTCAGCAGGGTCAAATTCAGCTCTGTATTTTGCCTATGGGCACTGATAGCAGTGTAAATATAGTAGTCTCTCTGCAGCACAAAATAGTACATTTATTTCATTTACTTTCCTCCTGTGCTTTTTTTCTAACTATGTCTCTACTATTCACTTTGCTTTATATTTAACATATGTTTACTCTGTTCTGTAATGCTGCTAAAAATTAGATAGACAAAAAGCACAACGTATTTTAAAGGTAGTTAGTCGTCGTGGTTCACTGTTCTGAACTAACTGATGAGCCCATGAGGAGATCACATGTGCCACAAACACATAAGCCTCTTATAGAGGCTACAGTATATGGTGAAAGTGTCAGCGTGTGTCTGAGCCACAGATAAAGCCTGGTGTTTCAGCAGTTTGTTTGGCCAAAGCAATCAGGCTTGTATGGGTTCAACTGACGATTGGAGAGATCAGACAGGTAAGGGGGGAAAGCTGCAGAAACCTGGGTTGAGTTCAGAGGTCTTTCAGACTTGGGTCTCACCATTTCTATGTTGTCAAACACTTGCTAACTTAAGTCAACACTTAAGTTAGCAGCTAGGAGCCATAAAGGGTTAAGCTGCACTAGTGACTCCTTGTGGTTGGTCAGGGTGTCTTGCGGACTGAGTGGGATCTGAGGCAGATAGCATAAACAGAAAAGCTCTGGTGAGCTGGCAGGTGAAAAGAAGCACCATGGGAGTCATTCGGCCTCGTCGGATCAACAGTGGAGTTAGTAGCTGTTGCAAAATGGAAGAAACGGTGAAGGAAAAGTACTTTATATTTGTCTTGCAAACCTTGTGTAGGCAGCGACATGACACTGCATCACTGGGTTTGATTTATGCTAGAATTCATTTCACAGAACTTTTATCTGATTCTTCCTACAGAGTTTTTGCCAGAGAAACGTCAGTATAAATGTCAATCGGTCCATATTTTTGGAGAATCTGTTCTTAATTCTAGCTGTGTAGATTTCCATTGCTGTCACTATTGCAACACAGTGGCCTGTCTAAAAGGTCCAACAACAGAGGCGAGAAACAAAGAGCCTTACAAAAACATTCATATCAAACATGAACTGTATTCTTTGCTACTTGGGGAATTATTAACATTTGTGATTAGTATTCATAGCACTTTTACTACATTGTTTATGACATTAATAAAACCTATTGAAAAAATTGCCCATTCATGTAGAATTCTATAAAAGATTAATTAACATGCTAAAGGTAACCTTTCAGGGACATTGTCCTGCACATTCCTTTCTGTAGTTTGATTAGAAAGCTACTTCAGCCTTCTGTCTTATTTAGGTTATCTTTATGAAAAAATAAAACTTTAATGGATCTCTTTTATAATCTTGTGTTGGCATTGTGATAGGATGATCTTTACACTTTGGATTAGAGGACAATAAAGCCCGTTGCTGAGGGCAATCCTGACACTATATTATTGTATGTAGACCTACTGTATGCATTTTCTCTGTGTGTTGTTGTTTACTGGACGGATTCACCAGCTGAGAGCCAGCTGTGTCTGCATTCCAGCCCCTTGCTTCTTCACCGTGGGTGCCGACTGCTGCTGAGAGGGTTTGCTGGGTTTGTGCTGATGTGCCAGGTTCATTGATTTATGTAGATGGTTTGTGGAAAGAAATAAAATAGAAAGGAGAGTAACAGGGGTAAGAATTGCAGAATGAAAAGAAGGGCGAAACAAAGATGCAAAGACCTGATCATGATTTGGCTTACATTGAATCACTGAATTGCTAATAAAAACAGTTTTAGCTACAGAGTGAGGCATCACATTTATATTCCATCTTTGTTGGGAGTTGCACATGTGCAATAGCTAGGTAAGCACTATAAGCCAGTCAGAAGCAGGGTATGAGGGCGTGCCACGCTAACGGCTAGGCGAGCATTATAATGTTTGGCACGGAAGTAAAGGCTGGACTACAATAGAGCTGTTTGGAGCAGTTTGTGAACAGTGTTTTCTGTTGGAGATGGTAAGTCCCATTGCGGTGCACTTTGGGCTTTTTCACTTTGTAAACTTATAATGTGCACAAAAAAGATTTATAACAAAATAAAGGAAAGGGAAATAGCTAAAAAGCATAATATGAGCACTTTAAGCCATATTTAACCAGGTAAGACAGTTGAGATCAATGATCTCTTTTACAACGGTGACCTGACCAAGACAGCAACAAAAGTTACAGACAACAGCAATAATCACAAGAAAACATAGAACAAATACATTAACTGTAACAATAACGGGACAACAGAAATATTTTGATGCTCAATTTTCTTAAATTCACACACATAAAATAAATAAATAGGAAATGTAAAAACTAAAACTAAAACTAAAGCACCATTAAACAATATTTTTGTCATTAAAGTTTAATAAAATGGCTCCCTGTCATGTAAAAGGGTTGTTAGTCCTGCCGATCCCACTGTGAGTTGACACCTCATCCTGATCTCTTTGCAGCTTTCAGCTCGTTGTTTTGATTTGACGTGTGGCTGGTGAAGAAAAGCCAAAGATTTAGGACGCCAAAGAAACAAAAATATTGTTTTCTCATGAGTTGTCTGACCATATCCGGAAAGAAACATGATTTGACTAATGATGAGAAAGTATCGTTTCTGCTTGGTAGCATGCAGTTGTTTGCTAATGCATCAGCTCTAAGAACTTGGGAAGCTTATATTAAATGCAGGCTACATATAAAGCTGTGTTGCTGTTAATTTGTCATGCATTTGTTAATGTACATTGGTTATTTTATATATAATTCTGTATTGAAAACAATTTAATATGTGGTTTGCATGTATGAGAGAACATAACATTTTAAAAAGATGAACTTTTTCCCATGCCATGCCACTGCTAATCAGTTAAGATAAGATAGAACTGTATTGTGCAGCAGTTACAGTACAAAGTAGGAAGGAGTGCAATTATAAAACACGAGCTATCAATAAAGGTGCAAGAAGTCGAATAATAAGTGATTTTATTAAAATTAAGTTTACCCCTAACTAGCCCCAGACATCGTACCAAGGGCTCTCTAGGAGGCTCTCTGGTAGGAAGAAATTTCTTTTGAGTTTCAAGTCAGTGTTTGAAAATGTACCTACAGTATAGCATTATTATTTTAAACTGGAAAAGGGGGACATCAACAATGTATCATACAGGTCAGCTCTAAATATGTGTAATAAAGGTGTACTCTAAATATGTATCATCACTTATCACTTACTGCCCAATCCAAAAAAAACAAAACTGGGATACACAGAACAGAAACAATTATACAGTTATCTAAAGTATTACTCTGGAAGTGAGCAGATCCAGCTGGGAGTAGATGGTGCCAATAAAGAATCCCTTCTGGAATAACAGCCAAAATTAAATATTTGTGTCCATAGAGGAGAGTGAAATGAGGTCTGTGTTTTACAGCTGCTAAACTGGGACACATAGATCTACTGTACTGTACAAGTCCAATTGACAGGCTGGCAATAAAGAGAGCAATGCAACAGACTGGAAAGATGCGCATGAGTGACCATATGATAGATATTCAACCTATTGTATCCAGCCAAACACTGTCCTGCCAAGTGAGTGGAATGCTCTTACGTTATTATAAACCGGAGGGGGGGGGGGGAGGAGGTATAATAAGCATATGGAGACACGTGGAGGTAGAATGGCAGAAGCATTAGTATTGTAGTCCTGTGGTTAGTTTTCTTTGAGTGATCTAATTAACAGAGTGGCTCCTCCGAAATAGGTCAAATTCACAACACATTAACCTTCACCCACATATGGGAATATTGTCATTTCCAATGTGGCTTAACAAGCAAGCACATGTGTGCAAAGGCAATTCTGTTGCCTGTTTCTCTCTCGCTCTCTCTTTCTCTGTCTGTGTGCAAATTTTTGAAGCGCAGAGTAGGTATGTCTTTTTTTCTCGATTGAAACAGAAAGCTGAGAAAGACAATATTAAAGAGAGACTGGAGAAATTATCCCCAAATGTGCAGTTGTGCATATGGTAGTTTTAACCACAGGGAGGTGACCAGCACTATCTTTTTCTTCATCTCACCTGCAATCTCCACATTTTTATACTATATAGTTTTGGTTTAACCATGCTTGCTGCGGTAGAAAAACCCCTTAGTAGTCTTTCCTCACAACCGCTGCTCTGAATTAACAGGAACATCTGGAGTTTCCCTCACATTAAAGCTGGCAAAGGTGCCAGAATAGCTGCAATAGCTGCTTGTCTCACGCAGATTTGTCCTTTTTTTGTATCCTGCCCATGATAATAGACTGTGACATTTGTGTTGAGGATTGAGGAACTAGCTAAAGGATAAAATGAACGTCATGAAAAAGCTCTATCTTGGTTTGCTCTCTTAAATGTTAGATTTGTATTCGTATCCACCTCTCTGGCTACTCAAATTCTCCAGAATAAACAAACCACAACTCACCTTCAGTGCAAGTACACATACTACCTTTCTTAGAGCCTGTAGTTATTCCATGTACTCACCTTCAATGTGATTCAACTAGTCCATTAAATTACTGTAAGTAACCATAAAGAGATTACAGAGAACTGACCTGGTGCTTTAATGTGATATAGATGTGTATGAGGTTCCTGTGCAAGGACATTCGTTATCTCATTGACCTAGGTAACTGTATCAGACAAATGGCTCTATAATATCCTTTGGCTACTGGTATCCGGCACCTTCTGTCAGTCCATAGCAAGATATCTCAACAACGACTTGAAAAATCAAGGTCACCCAATCATGATTCCTCAAGGTTCTGGTGACTCCCTGATGTTTTGTGTAGCACCAATATTCGGCCAAAATGTTGACCTGTACACAAGAAAACAAAAAATCTAATAAGCAGTTAGACAATGAGATTTACTCATTCATCCTCCCCAGAGGATGAATTCCTTCAATGCTGCATACTCGCACCATTCTTTTAACTTTACATTTTAGTCCCACTGGTAAGGCCCTAACAATTAAAAAAATGACAGTATGTCATTTGTCTGATGTAAGGGACTATGCAGCCTCTAGGGACCACGGGCAAGGCTTTCTTGTGTGTACTCCTTTCCTACAGTTATCGTATTCAATACAACCTTAAGATGCAATTCAAATTCAATGTATGTTCAAACTTGCTTGCCTTAAAACCTTTTCTGTTTGTTGACCTGTGTTGTGTATATATATATAATCAAAGTATTATGTCAACAATGAAAACAAAGTATTGTTTACTTTATGTAAATGTATCTTTTAGAAACACGATGATACACATTTGATTTATTTTCTATTAGAAATTGTGTTGATGTATATCCAATCTTTCTGATACTGTTAATTATCATATTCATCTACATTTTTCAAAGCAGTATCACAGAAATGATAGGAAGATTTTAGCAGCACAAAGCCTTGTTGCCAAGATTCAGATGGCCACTGTCTGGAATGGAGATGTCCTTGGCCAGGCAGATGGTGTGGCACTTGGCTTGGCCACGTTCTCTGTCTAGGTTTGCTTTTTCCCACTCTCCATCCATCCATCCAATCTTGCAAAAGAGAGACAGAGTGAGTGAAAGAGATTGTGAGAGGACACCAAAAGGATGTTCAGTCCATCTGGTCGCTGACACAGTCGAGCAGGATCGCCTGGCATACTGGGTCTCTGCGGTCCTGAACTTCCAAGCATTGTGTCTTGTTCAGTTTGGATGAACAAGTAGCTTTTAAATATAGTTTATGAATACATTTTAAATAATTATGTTCATTATTTAGCCTATTTGTTTATTTATTTAGTTGAGCTCTTCTTAAATTAGCAGCCACTTAGTAGGGGACCCATAATGATGACACAAAAATACAAAACACAATAACGGTCAATTAAAAGAACTGAGAGTTGCAGCGGACCTGCAGTTTTCTTGGAGCTTGTTCCAGATATGTGGTGCATAAAAACTAAAGTTCAGTTGGAGGAGATTCAGAGCCTGAAGAAAGACGCCTCTGAGAGAGAGAAGTCGTTTGTTAAAGAGTTGGAGGACCTGAAAGAAGAACAGGCCTCAACCAAACAGCACCCTCCGAACTGAATTTGCCAAGCTGGAAGAAGAAAAGGACAAGACCAGAGAGCCGAAGAAGGACTCCCCCCTCCCCCCCCACCATCATTTACTGGATGTTAAGCTGCTGAAAGAGATCGATGACTCTGAGGAAAATCTTGAGGAGAAAAAAAAGAAACATTCAGCCTGGAAAAAATTCAGACATCACATCGGTTTGAAGAAAAGGAAGGAGGAGGAGAAGCTGGAGATGAAGATATAATCCACCAGAGACTCATGCAGACACTGACATTCAAACCTCTAAAAAGTCAAAGTAAAACAAATAAAAATGTCTGCCTGTTTTGATGTGTTGGGTTTATACTGGACTTGACTCTAATCTTCTATTAGAAATCAAACCTTTTGCATTCTGGTCTTCTTGTATTCATTGTTTTAATGACAAATTTTGGAGCAAATAGATAATTCCCCAAGTTCTGGGTTTGGATATGGAAACAAGTTCACTATACAGTACACTGACATTTGCATTGTATTGCTAATGTTGGCTAGAGAGTTTTACTTTCTCATGCATGATCTAAATAATGTTTCATGTTACATTTGTGTTAATATGGAGCACAGCGTTAATTCTGACAGGAGACTTCTTAACTCAATCACATTTCTTTCTCTTCTAAACTGAACAGCTGTAGAGGCATTCACTTTTATCTAACCAATCAGAAGCGGCCTTGAATTTCACGTGCTGTGGGAGGGTTGGTGAATGGCGGACTCAAAATGCAGAGGCGGAAAACTGAGGATAGTTTAATGTGAAAATTTATTACAAACACAAAAATCCAGGGTACAAACCATCAGGAATCCAAAATAGCGATAATGCAAGAAACAACGCAAGGAGTAAAAACTGAGGTAGTCCAAAAATGCAAAAAAGGAAAACAGAGCTGGATAACAAAACGAGAGCACAGAGACCACAGGGAGACTAACAAAACTCAACCGGCTGCGTAACGGCTGCGGAACGGCTCCGAACGGCTCCGAACGGCGGCGGAGTCATTAGGTTTCTATTCAAGTCAATGTGTGTATTTCCACTGACTGCAGAACGGCTGCGTTCTGACTCCGGCACTGCTCCGGCGGTCCGCAGCCCTCCGGAGCAGATACGCAGAGCTTCTATTTTTGCCGGATGCCGGAGAGCTCCGCAGCAATTCCGCACACGACAGGTAGTGCAGGACAGGAAGTCGAGCACAGAAGCAAAATAAAACATCCGGTTCATTTTCAAAATAAAATACACCGTACTCACGGCGGATCATATTTCCCTGCACTACACCTTGAAAACACAGCACAGAGTTGTTTCCCCTTTACTCCTCTGGATGGAAACAAACTGTTGTTGGTTTTGTGGTTCTACTCTACCTGAATTCGCGACTTGTGGGTCCTCGTGACTACAGCTGTCAGTCATGGCCGCAGCCGTGCCGCATTCAGTGGAAATCCGGTGTAAAAGATAGGGCCCATAGTGTCTTGGTAGCGTTGCATTTCCCCCTACTCATACTGCGTTTCAGATCGTTAAAATAGGGCCCGAAATCAAGGAGAGGGTTAACTTTTCCTGCTATAGATTTCCCACTGTGGTCCGAAAGCACATTTTGTTTCTCTCACTATGACACTAGAGTCACTACTCGCTCCAAAGCTAATCACCGTCACTCTCTCACTTCTCCCTCGCTCTACCACACACTCCCCACACACGCACATATGCCGGCTCGACGCACACACCAACGCACAGGTATAAACTTCAGGCCACTTCCGTAGGCTACGGTGAAAGCTCTGCGTGGTGCCTCCGCGGAACCATAAATCACGCTTAAGTCAGACTCAGTGGTGCGTGAAACCAAAGCAGAAGGACAGACACAGAGCTGTAGCGGAATCAAAGTAGCGCACTTTTTAATTAATTAACTTTATCGGTTATATGTTAAATAAAATGCAAATACAGATAATCTGCCCGATAATCGGCCAGAGACGATAATCGGTCTATCCCTAGTGCATGCAGTGGTACTAGAACTATACTGTACCACATGAACACCTCAGCACAATTGAAATATCTTGTGAAAAACAGCTCAACCTTTTACAGTTTCTCTCTTTAGGCTAAAGTGGTAGCATGCACATCAGACCAAGCTTCTGTTTGACTCACAATAGGTCATTATGATGCCAGTCTCCAGGTTCTGGGTTAAATGACCAATAATCCAACCTACTTCAAGTCAATCACCTTGAAGTTTTCAACGCAATATCGTAACGGATCTGAAATCATAACTAACTGAATGATTAACCAATCCACAGAGCTGTTTATGCGGTCTTACTTTAGTGATGGATTTCAGTAATCTCATGAAAGTGCTCCTTCATCTCCTGCTCCTTTGTCTTGGGCTCAGTGCCATTTGGCTTTCTCAATTTGAACCATCGCCAGACGGATTTCATTTCAGAGCTGATGAGATTTGTGTTCTACGGCATAAATCAACTTTCTTTAGTGTCGCTTCTGTAAAAAAAGTCTGTCAGCTTTCTCCTAAAGCACAATTTCAATTAACTTTAGGATTATCGTTGGTAAAACAGATGTCCACCACATACAGTAACGAATGGAAACTGTGTTTTTAAGTTGTCTCGTCAAACTGCAGCAACATAAGATGATTACAGCTTTTGTTGCTGCATTACAGTAAAAGTAAACATTTATATAAAAAATATATTCTACAGGTATGAAGACGCAGTAAATAACATATCACTGGCATTACAGGAAATGTGTCATCTGAGGGAATTGCTATCCGAATAAAGTTAACAACAAAGCTTAAATGCTTCTTGGGCGTTTGAATTTAAATCATCCTGATTATTCAGTTTTGAGTTTTTTGATACTGAAAACATCAATATTTATCTCCACTTTAATGTGTGTGTGTGTGTGTGTGTGTGTGTGTGTGTGTGTGTGTGTGTGTGTGTGTGTGTGTGTGTGTGCGTGCGTGCGTGCATGCGCTGCAGAGCAGTCAGGTGGTCTGACAGTGAAGGGGAGTTAATCTCTGTCTGCTAAAAGCCTCCTCTGTTCCTCCTCTCTGTCTCCTTTTTTTCTTTAAATATTTCATCATTCTTTGTTGGTCTTCCCCTGCCTTTTCTCATCTCGTCTTCTCTTTCACCTTTAGTCCCTTATTCTCTCTTTTAAGGCAGTGTACACTTGCCTTTATCTCTGTTACTCTTCTGTCACAGCGCCATTCTCTTTTGTTTCCCTGTCTTATCTTTGGACTTTTCCTTCACCCTCTGTCATTCAGGGTGTGAGGCCCAGCTCGCATCATTATGCTCCAAAAAGCACAAGGGGGGGAAGCAAGCACAGGGGAGATTATTAATTTAGACCTTTCTTCTGGTTTTTGATGACTGATATTTTAAGTGGAATTCAAAAAAATGTGAATGTGTTTGAATGTAAAATATTGTGTGTTAAGAGAGAAGGATGAAGAAAAGTCTAGTATTTGTGAACATATCAAAACGTCTATATGCATATATATCAAAATGACTGTATATATCCATAGTAGTTATATTACTTCACTGTTGTCATGAACCCTTTTTTACACTCTAAACAGCAGTGGATGGATTCCGGGACACCCACTCCTCCACGTACTTGTGCTTTGATAAGTGCCCTTCAGCAGAGTTTCTGGGTTTCCTGTCCTTGGGTAATGTGTTCTTTGCACCATTACTGCTGCTTAATGGTGCTGGCTTAAGGCCTAAGAGCTGCCATTAGCTGAGCTTCTGCATCTCCTGTCATTATCACAGGGTAATACCCTATCATCATGAACGTACACTCAAACAGCACAGGCTGCTGTTTCACCAGGCTCATGTCCATGGCACAAAGACTGTATTAAGAGTCATCCTTAATATAACTGTCTACTTTGCTCATTGTTGTAAGATATTAACAAAGAGTTTCAAGGTTGTATTACTGTATATTAAGGTAAAATGTAATACTAGTGGTTTTTGATATTACAATATTACAGCTACAACATTTCCTGCTCCCTTCAGCTCTCCTTCTTCACACTAGCTTTGGCATGCCGAGGTAGTGGCTGTATGACGAGACTGCCATGCTAGCTGCTCTGTGAGGCTGTTCTTAGACCATAGAAAAAATATAAAATATGGACGTAGTCGCCAGTATTTTAACATGGGGGTCTATGGGCATTAGTCTATATCATTGATGTTCCACTTCCAGGATTGCTCCGGTGCTGCTGGAAATTCTGCCGGATGCATGTATTTTCTTTTTCCTACTGCTCTCTTTGTGTTGGAATTTTAAATTTGGTGGATTTCTGAGGACTCTGGTTAACTGCTCCTCAGATCTCTGCAGGGTAAATCCAGACAGCTAGCTAGACTATCTGTCCAATCTGAGATTTCTCTCGCACGACTATTTTACAGCGGTTTCGCTTTGCCAGACCATCCACACGCTGTGGAGCCGAGGAGGGTCTGGCTACATCACATAGCATTCCGGGATGGGAGAAAAACTTGCTCTGGTTTATTGACATTTCTTTAAACCAATCACAATCGTCTCGGGCAGTGGTAAGCGCCGGACGTTGCTACGGTGCCTCTGCAAGATAGCCTCGGGAAGTAACTTTGGGTGGAACATGTGTACATTCAAAGGTTGTTTTAGTCGTGCAACCGAAAACTCAGATTGGACAGATCGTCTAGCTAGCTGTCTGGATTTACCCTGCAGAGATCTGAGGAGCAGTTAACCATAGTCCTCATAAATCAACTGGAGTTTAAAATGCCAACACAAAGAAAGCAGAAGGCAACGGACGTCCGGCCAAAATGAAAGACATCCGTCGGAATTTGCGGCGCCACCTGAACAATTCTGGAAGTGGAACGTCATGGATATAGACTAATGTCTGACTAACCAACAGATGGACATAACATACGGAGTGCTGATGTCACAAATGGGGCTAAGCGCACCTTAAGTATTACAACAAATCAGTCCTTCCAGAAAAACGCGGAGTTTTTTTGTGATTGTTGCGGGCAAAAATCCTTGATTATGCGGCACGTTTTCTTAAAAAATGCATAAAAATAAAAGTAATAGTCTAAACAGAGGGAAATAAAAGATACAAAAGAGACAGACTTTCAAAAATCGTTAATAATATAGACAGCAGGAGCACTTAAAGAAATTTGAGTAGACATCAGATATTAAGATAGCTTTCTTATTGGATACCAACTTAAGAGACTCAAAGTACATGTCAAATTCATAGGTCAAATTCAACCTCCAACACCTGTTTTCGATGATGTTCACGTCGCGTAATTACGTCACTTCATAACGTTCCCATGGCAGAGGGGAAAATGGCTGTTCTTGTACATTTTTTCAACTTTCTGCTAAAATATATGTGACTTTTTTGCAACGAAAATGCGGGGATTATGAAATCATGTAAGCACCGCATATTTTGCGCGGAAATTGGCAATTTAATGCGGTGAAAGTGCGGCATATTTGAAAAAATGTGACCCCCGCATGTATATGATAATGGCTGATTATGCATTGAATTATGCGATCGCATAATCGCGTTTTTCTGGAGGGACTGACAAATACGTCGACTTTCAGCGGCAGGTGGAATTTATAGCTGATTGTTTTTTTTTATTTTAATCACCAAATGAAGCATCTTTAAATGTCCACCCCATTCAACTGTCAAACATTAAGCAAATAACTGACCTCTTGCATTACTGTGTGCCATAGTAGTTGCAATGGAACAAATAATACGTCCTTTAAAGCATGCAGTAAAACAAATGCACCTGCGAGCTCCACTGTGACTTATTAAAGAGACATCATGTGGGTATTTGTCCAGTTAATAGGCTTTATAATACAGCGGTATACTGTAGTTTTGCAGATGTGACATGTGGAGTTCACGTAGCACCACCCCCACTCTCCACCTGCCAATGAGCCCATGAGCTATCGTTGGTGGAAGGGCTGACATGAATAATAGGAAGATGTTAACCCTTTCACCTGACCTTTTACCAGTTGAGCCTTTTTGGTGTGTTTGTGTGGCTTCTTAATTGTGTGAGAAACTCCAGAAATTATATAATAGACATAAATGGGCCAGATAATAGAGACTGAGTGAGTTCCAAGAGCTCCTGTGGCCTCTCTTTCCAACTGATTGAAATGAATGCAGGCTCAAATAAAAGGTTACCTTTCCAACATTCCTGAACTGGCCATCTGGAAAATCCGACAAAAATCCAGATGGACTGATTCACTGTGGGCTGCTGGAGCAGGTGTGTTAAATCTATCCTGTTCTGTTTCATTTTGTTCCATTAGCCACTTGCTCACAGCTGCCATCGCCTGCAGTGCCTTTTGTTCACTTCTGTGTGTATGTGATGCTGTCAGAAAACATTGCATGCAAGGCTGTCTGCATCAGGCATTATGCATCAGTTTTAACTGATCTTTAAGTAAGATTTGGTCTATAAGTGGGCTAATAGTCTATCGTCTCAATGAAACTTTTAGAACCACTTGTCCTGTTGTGCATTACCATGGCAGTAGAAAACTATTCCTGCACTTTTAGCCAAGCTGGGACACTTCCTGTGTAAGATCCCACTTCACGCTGTGAGGAAATGTGGCCAAAAGAACCAATAGGATAGCTCGCTTTTTGTGATGTTTGCTCCTCACAGAGACGGGAAGTCATCATAAATGACTGTACAGTGTGACTGCCAAGGGGGAGAAGGAAAACACAGAACATGTTGGCTTGACAGGACTTCACTATGCCTGAGTGACAAGACATGCAGTCTCCCCGTGGATTTCCCTTTTGTATCTATTGAATGTAATTTCAAATGGGCCTACTTCCTTATTTGGCACCAACATTAATAAAATCTTGATTAGTATTGATTTGGTTTGGTGCTGTTTGAATGGCCTTTTATGGTTCATAATGAGTCAGTATGCTGCCATTGACTGGGTATAGTATGAGAAGAGAGAGAAAGTTGGACTGCAGCTTGGCTGATGGGAGAGCAAAGCCAAGTGATGTTGTTATCTTATGAAAATAAATATTTTATTTAGTGGTTTGTTGCAGTTCAACAGCTAGTTTTATATTTTGGTGATTGTTTTTACCTGATACACAAATATTTGCTGCTTTTAGGATATCGGAAAGAGGGTTAAAACCTCAAAAAGAGAGAAGGAAAGCGAAAGATTGAGTGTGCACAGAGCAGCAGCAGTGTCTTGAGGCAAGACGTAAAAAAAATCAGTAAACACACTCTACTCTCTGGAGTGGTCTGCCTTGCAGCCATGAACACTTCATAAAATGTATACTACTGCAAACAGGTAACACATGGTCAGACATGGACGCAGGCACATAAACGGACACACATGTACAACAAATAATAAAGACAAGTAAACTACACACAAAGAGACATACTGTACACAACGAGCCAAGAGGCCAAAGGCAAACCTCCTTCACAGTGAACCTCAAGGGCTCCACCCACATTTCAAACACACGGACAAACAATTTTCACTGTTACACCTGCCTCTGTGTATCGTCATTTCAGAAACTGTAGTGAAAGAGACTTTAAGGGTTTGTCAGTGAGGAACAGCCAGTGATTTAGCAGCTGGAGTCACACAGTTATCTCCAGCTCCATTCAATCTTTAAATATGCATTTGAGTAGGATGCAAAAAACATTTTTAGGATTTACAGGTTCTATAATATTAATTTGTCAGTGGAAATAAATTCACATATTCCTGGCAAAGGGGTTTCGTCAGTGTTGTTTTTATGACATAAAAATTAATTGTTCCTAATGGAGTCATCTATTTAAATAGGAACAAACACTGGTGTTCAAATTAACGTCAGTTATTTAAGTCTTGCTTGCACCTTGTTTATACATTTCAGATCATGGTAACATAATGATGATAATACGTGGGTCAAAGATCTTGAATTACTTCTTATGAGTCACACACAGCTCCTACATGTTAAAACTATAATATAAAAAGCTAAAATATACTTTGAAACAGAAGGAAATTATTTATTTTAAATACTTACATACATACATACTGACATATTTGTAAAGATCAATTTAAGATGTTCATATATTGTTCTTTATTAGTAATTAAATTGTTGATCATAAAAAGTACATTTTTGAGAGGTTTAAGTCATTTGTAACAGAACATGAAGTCACATGTTTTATTAGATTAGGTGTAAGAAGACATTTTTTGAGCAAGATGTGGAATCTAAATACAAAACTGCACTACCTCCCCTATAAACACATATAATAAACTTGTTTTTATGATGGTTTCAATTGATTACAAGCTAAATTTATATCATTTAAAGGGTGGAGAGAAAAGGTTTTAATCTGCCTACCTTTATACTATTAAGTTTAATCGAAGGATGGGAGAATTATTTTTCCCCACGGCACTAAAAAATAAAAAGGGACTCAAAGACAAGATCTAGAATTTTTGACTATAGCTACAGTAAATAAGCTGTATGTTTAAAATACAGACATGGAGTTAAAGGACAACATTCTTAGCTTTAAGACTGTGAAATGTACAACACCTTACCGTGAAGATGTCTTCTAGATTACTTCTATACGCTTCCAAGCTGGGGTTTTTAAAGCAACAGTCTGACCGCCTGTATTGTATTGTACTATTTTTGAAAGTGATATCACAATGCCTTTGGCCCTGCTGCAGTTGCTAACAAGGTCCACAGTTGCAGACCTTCCTTCTGGCGTCCACCTGTCTTTACAGATATTAGGAAGGTTTTGTACCTGTGGAGGGAAGGATTAGAGTAGAGATAAGAGATGAAAAGAGGGGAGGGTGGAGGGAGTGAAAAACTGCTGGGAATCACCCCAGAAGGGCCTTGTGATTCCAAACAAGCAGTGTGTGGGAGAGGAAAGAGAATGAATGGCCACTACTGACTGGGCTGGAGCATGAACTGTGGTCGAGACAGACAGAGACAGAGGGCTGACTGAGTGGCAGGATGGGAGAGACGGGTAAGCGGAGGAAAGGGGGGAGTGCTAGCCCTCCAGCTATCAGTACCAGTAGGAGGAGAGAGTTTAAAGGGGAGGGGGGAGGAAAAACATGAGAGTGAAGGAGGTAGAGCACAGACAGCCTGCCTGCTTGGATTTGAAGGGGAAGGAAGGAAGGAAGAGAGGAAATCCTGGCAGCTCGCTTAGAAAGGACGGTGGATGTTTGCAGTCTGAGAAGGCCGCAGCAACACTGTGACTATAGTGTCACTGTAAGGACACTGGTAAGGTAAGTTGGCATTTTCAGGGTGATTAATATTATTAGCTTGGTATTCAGATATAAAATGGGAGATTTATTTATCCAGGTTGGCATTAAACATTTTTATGGTGAAAATATGCAACAAAAACAACTGTCTGCAAAGTTGAGAAGGCCTGTTGAACCCCAGAGGGAGTTTTATGATCGGTGTTGATGGATACAAAGTCACTTTCTTCTGAGTTTTGTGCTTTTGTGTATGTGCATGCTGCTGCGTTTGTGTGTGTGTGTGTGTGTGTGTGTGCGTGTGTGTGTGCGCGCGCATGTGTTCTCATGCTGCAAACCCTCGTGAGATAAGAAAGACACAAACACACACAGATATCCTCTCTGCGCCATACCCCAGTGACCAATGAATGAGCATCCTTGTAAAGAGAGCTCAAAGCAGGCGAGTCTCCTCATTCCCTCTCCTCTAACTGTCCCTCAGGCCACTTTCTGCTGCTCTTCTGTTCTACATTAATTCTTCAACAGGCTGCTATTATGCTGCTCATACAGACATGGGTTCAGAGCACTCAATCTGGGTTTGAATGGGATGAGGGTTGAGATATTTATATGCTGCATATGACCTGCTCACAGTAGAATGCTATACATAGGGCTGCAACCTACTAACATTCAAAATGTTACAAAGTAAAAGTAAAGAAGTGTTACCAGTAAAATGTACTTAAAGTATTAACATAAAAAGTAATTGGTATGCAGAATGGCTACTGGTGTTATTATATATTTTACATAATAATAAAGTTATTAGTAGTTAGTTTTATTACTGATTACTGTAAGCATTATTTTAATGTTGTAGCTGGTCAAGTAGTTTCATGTTTGTACCATCTAGATATTTTCTTTATTTAGACATTATTTTATGTGCTTGTTCTTGGTTGTGCAAGAATTTGACAGCACTGCAGGCACCTTAGGTCTATATAGGTAGGCAGGTATCGGAGCAGGGAGGACATGGGCGGGTCTGGGTTTTTTCTTTTTTTATCGGAGCAAAAGAGGCAGGAGGAGCAATGTTTCTTTGGTCTTTGTTTGCTTGTGCTTAGGATACATAAACCACAAGAAAACACAGAAACATCCCTTTTACCAATGGACTTATTTTGCCTGCTTGCATTTCATTCATATGGTGCTTCATTTGCCTTTTGGTTTCAAGTTTGTTTGATTTTGATTGTGGAGAAATAGCCACTACAGGTAGGTAATAGTTTCAGCACCATATGCAAAATTCAAAAACACGCTGTGACACTGTAACTGCAATGGTACTGTAATACTGCTGCAGACTCTCTACAGCTGCCACATTTGAGTGCTGAAGTGAGGGCAAAGCGATGATCACCCACACTATTGTAGCCTACTGGATGCCATTTTTCCAGGCTGGTTTGAGACGGAAAGGGACGGGGAAAGACAATGGCAGCCGCATGGTCTGAGGATGTTTCCATTTGCATGTGTACACCACTCCCACCAGTTCCCCTCCACATCTCAAGAACAATACTGAATAGAGGATTGCCTGATGTCACCCAGCATTGCTGCTACTGATCTGACAAGAGTCGTAAATAACTGCCAGTTCCTGTTGTGAACTGATATAGTCACTGTAATTTATTCTCATGAAAAGATCCGGTTTCAGAAGATTTCTCAGAAAAAATGACACCAACTTCTTTCCTTATGGAACAAAGGGCATTTGACATCCACTTCCTGTGACTGAGTCAACCTTTAAGTCCTTATGCAGAGCCAGCTCACGCCAAATACAATCAAGAGCTCCATCGATGCATTCTTGTGGTGGAGTGACAAACAAAAGAAAGCGTCTTGAGTCAAACGTAACCACTTCTCTTTTGTTGTGTAGTGGCTGCAAACAAAGGCTGCTTTTCTGTTGTACAAGATCCATGTGAGCCAAAATAGAGTGAGGAACAACAGGACATACTGTAATATGTCATTTTGGTTTCTACAGCTGTCCTATTCTGTGAGTGAAGTTATTTGGAAGAAAATGTCTCTATCATTGCTTTTCCATCTTGACACATTAATCAGCGGCTCTAAGGCAACATATAATGGTGTCAAAACTGTTTTCACCCAGTTTTCACCCTTCGAAAGTCTCACACCCGTGACATATTTGGACAATTTCCCACAACTGTGTGTGTGACAGTTATCATGTCTGCACAGATGGGACAGCCCACCCTGCAACTGTGGGTTTGGTAGATGGGAAATTGACATTAGGCTTCATTGATGCTGTGTGCAATATCATCATGTCAAGTTCCAAACAATACTCAAAGGATAAAGATAACTTTCCCTTACAGTGTAATTAAAACATTTTTTGTGATGTTACAGTATCAGCTTGGCTAAATGTTCCTCTCTCCTGCCTACAGACAATGTCAAAAACCCTGCTCTGTTTGCTACACTGGACACTCTGAATAGTACAAAAGCAGGGGTGTCATCTGAAGCATACCTAAAGTTTAACCACAATGAACTGCATCTACAAAATACTTTTTCTGCCATCCAGGTCAAAGCTGTTATCCTTTTATTAAGTTTGAAAACTATATACTGTACAGTTTGCAATGATTTGACTGTCTTTGGGTTTTGGGCTTTTGGTCCGACATTAAAAGCAATGCATCACAGTAGGCTGTGGAAAATGATGATGGGCATCTTTTACCATTTTGTGACATCTTCTGACAGATGATTAAAGCATTAGGACAGATTTATTAATAATTAAAAATGATTGTCACTTGCAGCCCTATTAAAGAAGCTCAATTAATCTATCAGGATGTTCTGTAAAATAACGAAACCTAAACTCATTTGTATATTTATTTATTTATTCTCCTCAGATGTCATGGCGTCCGACCTACCGAAGCTCCAAGTTTCGAAATGTCTACGGAAAAGTGGGCAACCGGGAACACTGCTTCGACGGTGTCCCCATTACCAAGAACGTCCATGACAACCACTTCTGTGCCGTCAACTCCACATTCCTGGCAGTTGTCACTGAGAGTGCCGGCGGGGGCTCTTTCATTGTTATACCTGTTTCCCAGGTAACTGGCACTGTCACATGCTTGATTTGCTGTTTGTTGTTATGCAGACCAAGGTCAAAGATTTAATGGGGTCTTCCCATCTTCGGAGACCCGTGAGGTTATTTTTCTACTTTACTGTACACTTCAGTGTCAGGGGAGATATGTGATGTTTCTTTTTTCATTGTGCGTTAAAGCTTTAGTGCGTAACTGTTTTACATTAATGAACGTCTGTTACATTCTAGCCATATTGCCAAATGAGTTACATAGCCAAGACTATCACCTCCACACAACTCTCTCTGTATTTCTCAGTATGGCTCATGTTCAGAAGATTGTGGCGTCCGGTGACTTTCCCGTGCAGAAACTCGAGTGAAGATAATTACCTCTTCTGAAGAGTCCATCATGTTTTTTTTATATCCTCCGTGTCCTCCTTGGCTACTAGCAACTGCGTGGAGGAGGGGGGGTGGGGGGTTCGGAAGGCTTGTATCATGTGGACACGCCGACAGTTTTGTTGTCATTACTTAGAATTCCTTATGGGGGCGGCAGAAACTATGCACTATAGCTTTAAAAAAATACTCAGCTGTTGCTAGTTCCGAGTCACAGTCTTTGGGCATTTGTACATTATTCAAAATTGACATTAGGCTTCGTTAACAATCATAGCTTGAGTGACTCACTGTGAGTCAAAGCATTTAGGATGTTAAGGTGCATTACACTTTATATTTGTTTAGGGTTTAGACAATACATATTGTCCACAGATTTTTCAGAACTCTGTGGTTTCAGCTACTTCACAGCACTGTCAGATCTTAAGTTTGAAAACAGTTTTCGCACAAATTCACCACAGACACTCCCTGTTATTGCAGAGCATGCCAGCCTTAACTCCTCAAGCCAGCATTTCAAGTTAAAGTTGTAACAAGGTAGAATTTGCCAATGTGATCACATAAAGGCACACTGGTATTTCCCATAAACAAGACAAAAAGCCTCTGTTGATAGTGGAAAGTGTGACAATGTTTTTCTCATTATAGGAAAAGGGAATGTGTTTCTTTTTACTGAACATTCTCCTCATATTCAGCATATACAATTCTGCTTTACTGCTTGTGCTGGGTTATTTATTATACAACAGTATTGCAGATTTTAATATGGAAGATAAGCTTCACAGTCACACATTTTAGAGGTATTATGCAGATAGTAAAGGGATGTATTGTCTTACACTAGTGAAAGGTAATTTTTCCAAGAACTGCATTTAAGATGTAAAGTATAGAATCATTTCTAAATGTTGCTGTTTTGCCTATTGTGAATTGAGATGTTTCTTGAGGTGTTTCCTACGTGATGCCGATTATTGGTATATATCTTTTTATGTTTCACTGTATTATGGACTGTGCCGTACAAATATGAGTGTTATTTTTCTACAAGGCTATAACATAATTTGCCTCTCACTCCACTTTGTAGTTCAGTGTAGGTCTGAGAAACCATAAAGTGCTTTGCCTCTTTAAGAGCGACTGTGCCAAGGTACTTGAAAAGCTCTTGGCTGCCAAGCAGGGTCAAGTCAAGCTGTTATCAGGCAGCAGAAGTATTCGGTAAGCTGAGCAGTTCTGCTGTGGTGTGAGGCAGGGAGACCTCAGCTACAAAAGACTACTGGCTCTGTCATTTAGGTGATTAGATAAGTTGAAGTGCTTAGATAGTCAAGGCCTTTTTTATTTTTTTTATTTACTGTAGATCTGAAGTCACAAACTAACTGTGTCACATTTGCAAACTCTGTCCACTGTTGCCATACTTTATCATTTAATATACAGAGCAACAGAGTACATAATACGGTCTCACGTCATCACTTGATATAACCTTTTACAAATGTATTTAAGAAAAGGAGTTTTTTTTCATTTTGTCCTCCTACACTGCTTACCTCAGATATGGCTTTTAAAATTGGTGAGGCTGCAGGTAATACTCCGAGGTCTCTAGGCAGTTGAGATGCAGCGCTCTTGGTTTATGGAACTAATTTTGTTTCGAGCTCTTGAATATGAAGAAGAGCTGCACAGCATCACATAATGAAAGTAACGCTCGCATTGCATCATGATGATATATACAGTAAAAAGGTTGCTTGTAAAGATAGAAAGATTGGGTCATATTGGCTGGTTGTGAATACAAGTTAACTATTTTATAGTTTAGTATAATTTAAACATAGAGGATTGAGTGAAAGACATTAATAGATAACGTGTCAATGGGAGGTGTACTGAGCAAACAAGTGTTTTCAGTCAGTCCAGTAATAAAGAGAAAAGTCTTATCAGTCAGAAAATTCACATACAGCAAATATCAAGAAAAGAGCTGATATAAGTAGTAGTTTTATTTCTGACCATTCCATTTGAAATGGCAATTAAGGTGGTTATTTTCTGGAAACAACTAGAAAATCTTCTGATTACAGGGTAAAAGAATACCTATTGCACATTATCATCTACAGTAACTTTTAAAGTTTACTGTGGTATTTTTCATGTTGTGCAATGACTCTCTCCATGACCTGTCTAAAGATCATAACTTGATCGATTTCTTCCTCGTCAAAGTATTGCACTTAAGCATTTCCTCTGGTTTCTGCTGAGTTGACGAGTTTAGAAAGGCATTTCTCATATTCAGCAGCAGCACAGATGACTGCTTCTGTGGGATGGTGGCTGCTGTTTCATGCAGTATCTTCCAGTCAAAACAACAAATTAGCAAACATAAGTGACCCCTTGTATTAGCAGTTAACAAAAGGATGAACAGTAAGAATACATTTCTGTTTTATTCTTTTTCATTTAATTTTATTTGGTTATGCTAAAAGGATGGTGTTGAATAGTTAAGATGACTATTTGTTCATCTTTAAAGGCAAGTGGTCACTTCTTTGTAATGTTAATTTAAATGATCAATCAGCTGTCTGTCCCTTCTCTCTAACCCATTTCCTGTCTATCTGCACTTTATAATATCAATGCATAAAAAGCCCAAAAATAAGTAGAAAAAGAAAAAAGAAAGTACATTCTAATCTGTGGTGGGTTTGGCTAATAGCGAGGTGTAAGCATGGCAGACATTGCGATGACAGACGGCGAGACAGCCATATGGTTGCCACTAGCAAGTGGATAGACTGCCACTGGCACCACCTGGCACACACACGCACCGGCCCAGAAATTGACACATAAGGTCCCAAACACCTCCTCATCACCTCAGACAAAGAAAGAGAGTGCAGTGGGTGTGGTGCATTTTTCAATCACTGCTACCATTGCTACTACTATAAACAATGAGGCAAGAGAAAGAGAATATTTCCCAGGTTCCCGTGGCCTGTACATAGGGGAAACGCTGGTATGAATAGACGCCTATTCTAAAGTCATCTGTATAAAGTATTTTACATTGCACATGTTTTAATGTCATTTAAAGGAAGGGGATTACCAACATATTATGCACAATGCGTATATTCATGAAAAAGGATGTTATTTTGCTACAGTTTATAATAAAGGTTAGATTAAATTGTCACTGTGAAGTCAAACAACTCTACTGTAGAGGCCAGCAGTGATCCAACGACCACACTGCAGAACATGCTGTGCATACAATATGAAAGCACCAACAGCATGCCATTAACATGTGATAAACCACAGCAGCAGGAAATCACTTCAACTTAATAATAAGCATGACTCAACTTGTTCTTTTTCTACACTGATGTGTAGCTGCAACAACAAGTGAATTATTTAGAAAAAAAACTAGCAATGACAGCAGGATAGAAAAGACCCCGTTTCTAATCTTAAACTTGTAATATTAAATCCTCAAGTTATGTGATTTATTCATTCACATTATTGCATATTATAGCCAGAGGAGTCATATTTTAAAAACATAAATCTCCTGAAATGCAGCTTGTTAGAATAGGATGTACTGTGGTAATACCGTAACCCCAGAACAGCAGTGGTAATGAGGATGTATTGGGAATTACAAATCAATAAGAGTTGGTAATCACAGTGGTGCCTTTGGTGTTCTGGAGCCGATGGTACCTGGCCTGCACATCTGTGCGTCACCAGGAGAGCTCATCTGAAGAAATCATAGTCCATAGAGGAAATGAGCTGCAGAAAGACAATAAGGCCTAATGTAGATCGGTGTCTCTTTCCTGCCAGTCAGCCAAATAAACATTAGCAATACTATTTTCATTGATATTTTTAATTAAACGTGTATTCTTGATTGTGGTAGAGATAGCTATCTTTTATTTATATCATGTTCTATTGTAATTTCTGATTCCCTAATAGTACCTCATGGACCCTCTGAACCCTGTGGTTCCCAACAGACATTATGTCTTTCCAAGTAATTAGTTCCACCTTAATAAGGACTCCCTTACATCCCAGGGTATTAATGTTCTGAGGCCATGTTAAAACCTCACAGTCACTTGTAAAGAAAAAGCTAAAGCTTCATCAAATCTTGGCATTAGCCTGGCTTGTCATTTTTTACATTTCCCTCATATCTTACTTTCCTGAAATTTGCATCTTTACATGCCTACATGTATGAGCAAATCTGAGTTTCCATGTGAGTGTAGTGAGAATCTATTGTGGTCCAAGGTTACCCGAAAATTACAAGAGATTGACATCAAAGAGCTTTCAATGCTAACTTGAGTTAGTTATGTATATGAATCATTCTGTCTTGCTTAGTCACACTCTCTTCTTTTCCTTCTTTTCTTTTCTTTTCTTTTCATTTAATTTAGCTTTTATTGATGTCCCATATCACTGTTGTCAAGGTGTACTGCTTTTGGCATGTTTTCTGTTACTTGTTAGCAAAGCCTTCAGTATCTTTGGCAAACTTTACAAAAAAATGTCTTACAGCCTCAGGGGTCTTCAACATTTACTTCCTGCTTGTTGCTTTTTGTGGGTTAACTAAACTGATATTCAAAATACATTTATTGATCTGCTTTCTTTTTGTGTATAGTTTATATAAACTGTATATATCATTGTATGAGATTAAATCAATATGAATATGCTTGCTATCTAACTTGTAAGCTAGGTGTCAGTAGCAAGCTAATATTGTTCACTATGGGTAAACACTAGCTGACGACTAAATGTAACCTCGTCATTAAAATTCTGTGGGATTGAGAGATGGTGATGCCTACTAGAGGAGGTGATGTTATGAAGAAACTGGCCCAGAGAGAAATGTTTTGGATAAACTCACTCAACACCATGAAAACAAACTGACTTAATGAGTTTGAAATGCTTTAATGCCAACCAACATAAGGTCCCAGAAATGTTGTGCTCTAGAACTTTATGTTAAATTGTACGTAATGGTGTTTAAATCACCTGTGATTTCCCTATGTCGCCAGAGCAATGGGATGGGATGATTTGATTGGTTGTTAATTAATTAGGCCCCGGGTCCCTGAGTCACTCGCTGAATCTCTTAAAGGTGCTCTAAGCGATGTTGGGTGACGTTACTTCTTGTTGAAGTATTTTCAAACAAAACGAGGCTAGCTCGCCCCTCCCTCCTCCTCATCCCATCCCCTCTCCCTCCCTTCCGTGCTTCCGCGCACTAACCCCCCAACCCCCACCCCCAAATCCTCCTTGTCGGTTATTGGCTGGAACGCTGGAACACTATGTTTGGTGGTGCAGGTTGGCCAGTTTGTTTTTGTTGCCGTTTGTGGAGCCTGGGCTGTCTTCAGAGACCGCGTTTTTTTACAGTGTGTTCAGGGGACAGGCAGCTCGCGAATAGTGAGGAGATGTTTGCTGTATGTTACAAAAAATGTTGAAGCCTAAAAAACACGTGACATCACTTAGAGCACCTTTAAATGAACCTGACTATTTTAAATGCTCTGAAGAAGGCTTTGTGCATAAACGCGTTGATTTAGTGTGATGTGAGCCTAATTAAACAAGTGAAATTACAGTATTTTTTCCTATTTAATTTGCGAACTTGAGATGTGATACCTTTTCTACACTTTACGGAACATAACTAAATGTAACCTCCATATACATACAAGCCTTACTGATGCTGTACGATTGTATTTCACCATTTTGCCTCCTGCTAAAATAAAACGAAATGTATTGTTTTCCGTTTGAGGAGTGCAAGGGGGCAATTTGAAAATTACCGTAATTATTTCATTCTCTCTTTGAGGGTTAAGCTGCAGAAATGCTGCTAATAACATTTTATTTTAGTTCTATATTATATTTTATTCTATTATAGTGGAGTTTGTTTAGGCTCGATAATGTATCTGGAGTGAATCTTCAGGGTTCAGTGAGGACAGTTTATGTAAACATGCATGCACGTGCACACACACACACACACACACACACACACACACACACACACACAGACACGCACACACACACAGGATTTCACAGAGGCATGACCTGATGCTCTTACACAAATCTCTGAGGAAATAAAAAAAGAGGTCAGTGGATTGAAGTGACATCAAATATTTATGCCAACATGACTGACATTTAGAGGTTTCTCTCATCTGTTGTTATGAGCCACTGCCCCTCTGTGGACTCTGAGGGTTATTGCAATAACGATGATGTGCCTCAGATGTCCCTGTACAATAACCGGGTGTGTTTTGTTTTGTTCAGGATTTATCAAGTCATCTCACTGATGTGATTTCACTGTTATTACATTATGTCAGTCTTTCATGTTAACATCAATAAAAGAAAAGAATAGTTTTGTTCAGTAATGTTCTTAAGAGATGAATACAGATAGTGAATTATTTGCATTCAGTAGTACTTCTTATCATTTTATCACTGCTTTTGTAGGGAATGTAAAACAAAATGTTTTATTTTTCTCTTGTACTGTAGTTTTGTGTGATTTATGCTCTTTTGTGAGACATTTTGTTTTACCAAAATGACAGTATACTGGGTGTCTTTTATGCATTTTTATGTGCAAGATACAAAAACATGTACTGTATACATTTATTCTATTTTACTCCATTTACTTCCCATAACATTATTATTCATGGCATGTGGCTCACAGTACAATATATTGTAATACTGTAAATACTAATTTTTCCATTCCTTTCACCTGCATGCTCAAACTAGAAAACGTAAAAATGTAATATAATATAACATCCTTCTGTCGCTCTGTTTCAGTGTGGCCGCCTGGACTCTCATTACCCAAAAGTGTGCGGCCACCAAGGCAATGTACTGGATATCAAGTGGAATCCCTTCTTTGAAAACATCATAGCATCCTGCTCTGAGGACACCTCGGTATGACCCACTTTCTTTTTAATATCTGATTTTTACCACACAGGTAGGCTGATTTTAGAGGGTAATGGTACTATATGATTGTAAGACTTTGAAGATGTGAAAAACATACTGTATCTGTGACATCATGAGGTTGTGAGATCCTGAGGATGGTTGACAGCCACTGGCCCAGAAGGCAAAGAGGTCATCAAGCCATTATGGCCAGAGGATCTCTGATTTAGAGCATTTGTACTGGTCGCAAGCTCTGGTGAAAATGGCACATGACACACGTGAAATGCCTTTGAGCAAGGCACAAATCCACTAGCTGTTAAGTAACTGACTAAATAAATGACCTTAGACACAATATCACATCTACTGTAAATCAGAATTACTATTAATCTCAGATGTTACATGACAAATACTAAAAACCTGTAGGCCTTTTTTCCCAGAACATGCACCTGTTACATTAATCTACCGAGCATAGTAAAGCCATGGTACATAGCACTGAGTCCTATATACTACTTTCACTTGTTGGAGGATAATCTCTTCTGGTCCAACACAGAGCCTCCAGACATAGCTGTAATCCCATCTAATCCTAAAGCAATGGGCTACATTGATACCATGTGCTATTTTTGATCAGAGGGATCTGGTTATGTCAAACTGATCGTAGATTGGAGGCCCTAAAGTGGACTCTGACAATACTTATTTGACCTGTTAATAAATTTAAAAAAACACCTTTGTAAGTGTGTATGTGTGTTATGATTGGGAATTACTGGAATAGTTGGGTCTTTTGTGGTCTAGTCCTACTCTATCTGTAAAGTGTCTTGAGATAACTCTTGTTATGATTTGATACTATAAATAAAATTGAATTGAATTGAAATTGAATTGAATGATGACACACTGTGTATTCCTTTATATTTACTGTATGTGTGTATATGAACGTGACAGGTGCGAATATGGGAGATCCCAGAGGGCGGTTTGAGGCGCAACATGACGGAGGCGGTGCTGGAGCTGTACGGCCACAGCAGACGGGTGGGTGTGATCGAGTGGCACCCCACCAGCAGCGCCATCCTCTTCAGCGCTGGCTACGATTACAAGGTACCACATGACTCACACAAAAACAAAGTCAAATTCCATTCAAGCACCAAAGCCATCTAACAGCTCTGCCCGACTGTGTCAGGTCCTGATCTGGAACCTGGAGATCGGAGAGCCGGTGAAAATGATCGACTGCCACACTGACGTCATTCTCAGCATGTCCTTCAACACAGACGGCAGCCTGCTGGCCACCAGCTGCAAAGACAAGAAGCTGCGTGTCATTGAGCCGCGCTCCGGGGCAGTCCTTCAGGTCAGCGGGAGGGGGCTGGGATTTTTATGGGAGACTACACATTGAGAGAACAACTGTTCATGTTAAAAATATCCTTAACTACAACTGATGCTACTGAGGAAATTATTGTTTGTCCCTATATATGCTATATAAAATGTACCTCTAATGAATGATTTTAAAAGTATAGTGTCCATATATTAGTTGAGAAGTTCATTATAAATGTATGTGTACTTTTGTTCTGGAGCTGTTTTTCATGGTTTGGGCCTCTTACTACAATTAAGGATAATCTTAATGCTATAGATATTTCAAGCAGTAGTGTACTTCCAGATTTGTTACAAAAGCTTAAGGGAGGCATTGTCCTATTTAAATATGACAATGCCCCCACGCACAGTGAGTCCATAAAGAAATTTTGTGTGGACAAACTTTTCTGGCCTGCACAAAGTCCTTAACTCAATCGTATCACACTTTTGGGATGAACTGGATCTCTGACAGAAAGCCAGGCCTTATCGCCCAACATCAGTACCCAACCTCACTAATGCGCTATAACTGAATAGTAGAAAATCCTGCAACCAGGTTGCAAAATCTTGTGGAAAGCAGCAGGTCAATTCTAATAGTTTTAGAATGAGATACAATCACATGTTGTCTCATGTTCATGTTTCCACCCACACACAACATGTTGGCCATGGCATCTCTTTGGTTCTTCAGCAGGTCTTGAGCCCCTAAAAGACATTTTTTTCACAATTTTTTTAGGAGGCAAAATTTTGATGAAATGATCTGTATTTTACTTTATAATTTTAAAATACTGCAGCTATTCCACACCTTTCAACCACTTCATGTTTGACCTCGCCTGATTACCATGAAATGGTTTCTGATTAGATCCATGTGGTGCACTCCTGCTGCACCAAGTGGAGGTGATCAAGATCTGGCAGCAGAGTAGAACAAGACAGGAAAAGAAAAAAGGACAAATCGTTAAAAATGTTCTGTACCTAAAATACAGATTTACATTCAGAGATTCCAACAGAGATGTGTTGTTGTCTGTTGAATTTCATTCAAAAAGTAAATGAGATATAACAATAGTCATGCTGGTAATGCAAAGCTTGTAGAATAACTGTAAAAGCTTTCCCCCTGCTGTAAATCATCATTCAAATGTATTTGTATCCTTTGTCTGTACTGTCACAACAATACAACGGTCGCGAGGATAAATACTGGTAATATGTAAGAGAATGAACTTCCCTAGCAGATGCATGTACCATAAAAGCTCTATCTTTGTGTGCTGCTCCATCAGCAAGCCAGCTGTAAGAACCACCGTGTAAACCGAGTGGTGTTCCTGGGCAACATGAAGCGGCTGCTCACCACGGGGTTTTCACGCTGGAACACCCGGCAGATCGCTCTCTGGGACCAGGTCAGACAACACCTCCATATGGCTTATGCCAGAGTGTGATGCCAGAGTGGGTGGAGCGAGTGGGTATGTTTAACTGTGTGTGTGTGTGTGTGTGTGTGTGTGTGTGTGTGTGTGTGTGTGTGTGTGTGTGTGTGTGTGTGTGTGTGCGTGTGGGTGTGGGTGGGTGCGTGCATGCATGCGTGCGTGCCTTGCTCTTCCCAGGAGGATTTGTCCATGCCAATTATGGAGGAGGACATAGACGGCCTCTCAGGATTGTTGTTTCCCTTCTATGATGCTGACACACACATGTTGTACCTGGCAGGCAAGGTCAGCGCTGACACTCACAACAAGGACAACATTTTTCATGACTGTAATATTTATCAGATTTACCTCATTCAGATCTACATTGAACTCTGACGTTTTGGAATATTTTTCTACTATGAAGTCTATCAAATAAACACAACTGTAAAGCACATTGAGGTTTTTACCTGACCAGGTAACAGGGTAGAGGCAATCAGTACAAATTTGATATGGCAAATACCAAACAAAGTAATAAGCTACAAAATGCCCTTTTTTCAAGATACAAGAGCATATATATATACATAATTTGTTGTAATTAATTATTGAAAATGTCACCATTAAGCATACCATTAACAAAACAGTGCAGAGCAGCAGGAAGTGGCTTATTTATAAACTGAATAAACAGGTGAAAGTCAAAACAATATGAGATAAATTTGATGTGTAAGTGTCAAATATACATCTAATAATTATATTTGACACCAAGCTACAGTTCACCGGCCTTACTGGACGTAATACAGGTCTTTTTTCAATCTGTGTCATATATCTGATCATGTTTGGCAACTGAAATGTTAACGTTCTCTGTAAATGAGAACAGTTTGCACAATGTTATTCACATAATGAAAGTTGTTAAAATATTTCAGATTTAACCTATGAAACCTCTTTTCAAATATCTGCCATTGCATTTAAGATGCAAAGTCACACAGTTTCCACATGTTACTGCACTGACATGTTTAAACAACAAAGTACTCTGAGAAGTACTGTAAGGTTTTTGTGCATTAATATATGTTTTAAACTGGTAATATTGTTGCTCTACCAGAGATTATTTTATACTTTTCTTATCTTCAATACCCTCCCTTAATTTAAAACTAACTTCAGTGATTTCAAATTGTAGTTGAAACATTTAAAGAAGCATTTCAATCTAAAGACAGCACAGTTTATACTAGGGAATCGAATTCCTAGCACAAAATAAGTTGAGGCTATACTTAAAGCATTAAGAAGCCAAATGTTAAAACAAAGAGATGTGGTTGAAACTTTTTAGAGCTACTTCTTGAACTGTAGAGTAATAGCTACATTTTGCTGCCCTGACAGGGGGACGGCAACATCCGTTACTTTGAGATTACCACTGAGAAGCCGTTCTTACAATACCTAATGGAGTTCAGGTCCCCGGCCCCACAGAAAGGACTCGGTAAGTCATTTGTTGACCAGCTAAATATGAAAGACAAATCCTAACCACTTCATTAGCAGTATTTAGGAATGGGATGGGGGGGTTTACTCTTCTAAAAGTGGTATTGCATGGCTGAAAGGATAAAATTCATTGAAGGGGGAAAAAAAAATCAGATGAATTTAGCTCTACTAACTTGTGTCATTTTGCAGCAGGTTTGATATTTTTCTCATTTTCATGTGACTCCAATTAGCCATGAATTCTGGGAAGGGATTTCATGTTGTCAAAACGGTTTTGTCACCCCACGCGTTTTGTTCTTGTCTGCAGGTGTGATGCCAAAGCACGGGCTGGATGTGGGAGCTTGCGAGGTGTACCGCTTCTACAAGCTCGTCACCCTGAAGGGTTTGATCGAGCCCATTTCGATGATTGTGCCAAGAAGGGTGAGTGGGAATGAAATAATGGAATGAACTGATTTCTTCTCTGTTCTCTCATTATGAATCATTTATGCAATCTCACATGTCACATTTATCCAGCACATAACAGGTTAAAGAGCCATTAAGTCGTTTTTGTCTGACTTTAATCAACCTCTCTTGGCAACACTTACAGTGGACATACAGTATTCCAGCATGGTATGAGCTGAAATACACAGCGCGTAAGCTAGCTAATCAGAGCTGAGAGCAAGCAAGGGCAGAGGTTATTAATCGGGAACACAAAAGCATAATTTATCATTTATCCGTTTGACTTGAGAACAAATCAAGTCTTTCTGGTTTGTAGCGAAACTGAAAGAAGAGGCCAGTGAGTGCTCACTGAGGCATTGGTGTGGATAAGGAATCTTTTCAAACCCATGCTTACATTTTAAGCTTTGAAACAAAGACATCCTGTTTAAGACATCGTAACATCACGCTTTTTTTTTTTCAGATACCAAAACTAATCACTAAAATAATAAGAATGTATGTGGTTTTTCCTGGTTTACAGTCCGACACATACCAGGAGGACCTCTACCCCATGACAGCAGGAACTGAACCTGCGCTGTCCGCCAGTGAATGGCTGAGCGGCATTAATAGAGGTAAACACTTTAGACACACATGGATTGATGGTTGATGCCCCTTTGGTGGTTTATAAAACGTTTTAACAGGAGCCATTTTTTGCCAACTGTAAAGCAATGTTAGTAAAGATCTAAATCAAATACCAAACATATCATCCTGCATTTGATGACGTGATGTGCTGGAAAACATTTCGTAGGCGTGACAGATATTTAAAAACAAAGCTACAGTAAGGCATGGGGATGAAATACAAGTCGACTTCAATCGCTGTGTATTTATTTTGTCTTGTTTTTCTCACTCTTCACACACTGTCACTGAACATACGGCTTGTACTGTCACCAACATGGTGCAAACACCCACAGATATTTCCTTTTACTCAAACTCTGATTTGCATCTCATGGGGTCTTTAAATTACAACATCAAACAAAGTTCAATATGTTAGTCTAGTCTGCCTGACTCATTGATCCTTGATCTGACTGAGGTTAGAAGTTAGAATCTATGGCCCCAGCCGTGGCTTTGAAATGCAGTATCAGTAGCCTAAACTGTGCTGTGTGTTGACAAATCCATGGCGCTGTCCATGGTGCTGAAGTAGCAGACGGATGTGAAATTGCGTCAATTTCTCGGAGTCCCTCCCTTCTGTTAGTTTCGTCTTGGATCTATAATATTCTCTAAACTATATAGCTAAAGGGAGATATAAAATACAATAAATAAATGGAAAAAAAGGCCCAAAAAAGTATCTTAAAAAAAATACAGCTTTACCTCCTCCAATGTTACCTAAATGTTAATAATTGAATGCTTAGCAAACTTTAGAAACCCACAGAGCATTTAATTACAAAAACTAAGGATTCTAGTATGCAGACCAGTTAGTAGATGATTGCACATATGGATGGACACACCAAGTTTAAGACCAACGCGGAGCAAAATAAATTGATCCGGTGATCTGTTAAGGGCTTCAGCCTCTTCGTTCTTTTGTATTGGTTTTCACATGTTTTTGCTCACTATTTGCAAATAGACCCAGTCTTGATATCCCTAAAGGAGGGCTACCAACGGCCAAACCAGTTAGTGTTCAAAGCCCCAGTGAAGGAAAAGAAGAGTGTAGTAGTGAATGGGATCGATCTGCTGGAGAACGTACCGCCCAGGACAGAGAACGAGGTGTGTGAAGAAGTAATGCTCTGAATCACTCAGCTGTCATTTCTCTACTCTGCTGTTGCTCTATTGTAAAAGTAGTGTTTCGAAATGCTGTGCAATTAATGCAAATCTGCCTCAACACAGCTGTGTTTTTTCCATCACTCTACTTTTTTTCTAAATGTCCCTCTATTAACATCAGATTGTCATACTTTTAAGTTAAAGTGTATTTGTCACATTTTTGAGTTTTTTTTTTTCTGTACGTAGCTTCTTCGGATGTTCTTCCGGCAGCAGGATGAATTGCGGCGGCTGAAGGAGGAGCTGACCACCAAGGACGTGCGAATACGCCAGCTGGAGCTGGAGCTCAACAACCTGAAGAACGTTAGCCCCAACAACGTCTGACCTCTCAGCCTCCTGGACTGGCAAAGCTGCTTCCTTTGCCCCCAATTCTGACCTCCAACAAGCTTCTGAGCCCTCCTACGCCTCTTTTTTGATATATCATAACTACACCCCTGCTGCCCTGCATAGTGCACACAATAATATGATAGGTGTTGGATAATCTCTTTACTGGCGCAATTACAGAAATATTGTAATAATTACAAATATGATAAGTAATGGAGACAAGGCAGTGTTCATAGATTTCCACCTTAACATTAAATCAATCATAGGGAAGGTTTGAGATCCAATCCGTTTAGGTATTATCTGTTTTTACAACGTATATCTAGCACACTTTAAGCGTTACGATGAGTAATTGCATATTTCCTGCCAGACCTCCTGAGTGTTTGTCTCACTGTGCCTACCCTATCATTCACCTTGCAATACCTTGATCACCACGCAAAAAAAAGCCCCTACACTCATCCCCCTACCACCATCTAATTCTCATGTTCTGCTAAGGCAAAACTGGAGGTTAAAAAGACTGTCACTGGCTCCTATGTTCCTTCCCCAAGGCCTTACACCCTGCTGCAGACACAGTTTGCAGTGAGCTGCAACATCATCTCAAAATGGCTGACGTGAAGTACTTCTGCACTTGACAGATGAGACGAGCAGACAGGGAATACGTTTTTCACACAGCTGCTAATCCCGTAGCTTCTTTACTCACCTTCAGATGGTGCTGGCTATAGATTGACTTCACAATACTGACATATACAGTAGCTACCCAAAATGCAGTCTTTTCTTCCCAAGGATAGTGGGTAGCCCACTCACTTTAAGTGTTTCATTCTTTATTTAAATAGTGGGAAAGCAGCAGGGGAGACATGGATCCAGAGGTGGTGGTATGCGTTACTCAAATATGGTCTCAAGGGAAGCTTTGCTGGCTGTTATTGTTTTTTAGGGCTAATTTTAAGGATGTTGGGGGGGGGGGGGGGTGTTAACGTATATTTGCTTCTATTTATTTGTCACTACCCTTTTAGCTAATGACATGTATATGTGTTAATCCCATTGTTTTTGTATGATGTGGCTGCGCAATTAATGATTGTGATGCGTGATAGATAATGCCGAATGTTTCCGGTTGAAAAGGTGCAAGATTTGTGTGAAACTGTACCTTATATGGTATGAAGTTGACTTTGACTCCCTCAACATAACTTCAGATAAGGTATAAAAATATTATCTTGCCTTTTCATAACAGTACAGAAAACTGTAATAATAACCATCCTTTTACATTTAAACTAAGTATATCACCATTAGTGAGATGTGTTTACTTGTAGATGTGTAATTTTGCTCTGGAGACTCCAGGTAATCTGCCTCTCCTCCATGTGTACCATCAACAGATTTAGGCTAAAGTGCAGTTTAAATGCCCTGCCAACATTTAACAGGTTTTTTTCTTTCAGTCTGAAATTTAAAAGAAATGGGCAGTGGATTAACACTTGATTGGCTCGATTATACCTGGAAGGTTCAAGCAGTTACAAAAAAAGATTCTGCTAAACTGTACTTCCAGGACCAATCACATTTAGCCTTGTTTGAATACTGATTCTGCTCTTGATGAAAAAAAGGAAAAAAGATGAATCGGCTGCATGCATAGCAAGAATGGAATTTGTACCCAGAGTAAGTAAAAACTAAGTGAAGGTCACAAGTCTTCCCTGATCACATCATGTGATATGTTAAAATAATTAGAAAAAAAACCATATAAACCCTTTAAAATGTAGACTTGAACCACCGACACATGGTACATGCGTATGTTTCTTGAAGGAAAAATAAAAGGCTACAGTGAAAGTAGACAGTGGGAAAAGGATCTACCAGAGAGAGCTCAGCTACAGTGGAGAGACAGGTGAAGTTGGGCTTGGAGGCATGGAGGTGTACCGAGGGCTAAAACCAACCACTTAACTGGTCAATTGTAAAGGTAGAATAACAGTACAGAAAGGCTTTTATGCTCAATATCACAAACTCTCTTTATACAGTTGTTGAATGGCATTTTGGCTTAGAGAAGTGTTACCATGGCAGTTCCTCTATATTTGTTTGGTCTGCTGAAAAAATGCATCGTAGATCAGTTTTCCATCATCCTCGATACCTGATGACCTAAAACTTGAATCCCGTATACACTTTACCATTTGACTTGACTGTGATGAACATAGACCACAAGCTTCAAAACATATATAAAAAGGGATTTATTGAAGTGAATGGGAGGGAAAAAACAATTTGGCTGATGACAGTGGATTTAACATATGGTGAAAAATCACTGAGGTAGGCCAATTTGACCAGTACGTATAACAGTGAAAACAAAGTCCAAATACCTGACGGTTTTCCAGAGTTTACACTTTGAAACAATAAATTTTCAATGCACATAAGTTGCGGTTTTAACCTCCATTTATATCAAGTATGTCTCTACACTACCACCACAAATTCAAACATTGCCACCTGGGTGTCACAGAAAAGAAAATGGAAAAAGCGATAATGAGTTCTGATGTTGAACATTTCTCTTTATGGAAAGATTATGCATACAAAGTTATGTTCAAATTCAAGAAATGTCACACTGCGTATTTTAGATAAAGCAGAATACATATTTAATATCTTATTACAATTCATAGTTTCACCTCAGTTGTCTGTTCAATGTCTGCCGTCATCAAAGAGAATACAAAAAAATAGATTTGGTCATTATTTACAAGAACACGTAATTTCCGAACTATCAAAGCTGAGGGTTTAAGGAGGAGGAGCAGCTTTGACGAGGGCAGACATTTTCTTCTACGACTTAAAAATATGCCCTGTGAGAGTCACACTGTGCATGTTGACAGAAGTTTCACACCAGGACAGCAGAGAGTATTGGCATACTGATGACACTACAAATACATAAAAAAAAAAAAAAAAAAAAGTACAATGCAAAAATAAGTTTAAGACGAGGAGAGGACAGCCATACATGAAATCCAGTAGTTGACTTTAAAATGTATTAGACGTGCACTCTTTTTTTGTTTCATTTTGCTTTTTTCTTTTGAAGTGGGGGGCGGGGG